>NC_141149.1:98734667-99038500 GCF_053477565.2 Lygodium microphyllum | reverse complement strand
CAATCAGGAAGGCCAGGATTAGGAGACTTATTCTAAGAATCCAACCTTACCAATTGATACCCAATCAACTTTATAGGTTAGGGCAAGATAAGTTGCTACAAAGATGCATGTGCGAGTACTAGAAGAATGACATGTTGAGCGAAGCGCATGGTGGGATTTCTGGAGGGCACTTCAGTGGGGGGATACGATAGTCCACAAGGTGTTGTAATCTCAATTGTGGTGGCCCACTCTATTCCTCGATGCTACTAAGTTCGTAAATCATTGCGATGAGTGCCAAAGGACTAAATTTTGTACACAAAAGGATAAGATGGAGTTGACCCCTTTCATTGCACAACAACCCTTTTAGAAAAATGGAGAATCGACTTATTGGACCCATCAGTCCCGCATCACAATACTCACAGGCTAGATACATCATTATAGAGCAATTGACTATCTTATGAAATTGGCCAAGGCACAAGCCACCAGGAAGAATGATTCTAGGACCATAGTGAAGTTCTTGTGGGAGTAGGTTATCTCATGATTTGGTTGCCCTATCAAATTAGTAAGCGACCAAGGCACTCACTTCATCAATGAGGTGATTCCCCACCTACTCTCAACCTTCTTAATCATCCACGGGAAATCCTTACCCTACTACCCTCAAGCTAATGGCCAAGCAAAATCCACGAAAAAGATCTTAGTCAATGTCCTTACAAATGTAGTTTCCACCTCACAAAGTGACTGGGACAACAAACTTATGGCAGCACTGTAGGCCTATCGGACAGCCTATAAAACAGCTATGGGACAAACGACCTGACCTACGGGGCTAAGGCAATCTTGCCATTAGAATTCTTTGTCCCTAGCTTGAGGATAGCAATATAGGAGAGATGGGAAGGGAAGGAACCATCTCATGGAATTGGAATGACTCGCTGAGACTCGGCTCCTAGCCACCCACGCCTTGATTTGTGAGAAAGCACAATAGAAGATGTCATTTGACAAGCACATCAAACAACACAACTTTGAGCAAGGAGACCTTGTTTTGCTCTACTTGGTAAAGGGTCACAAGAAAAAAATGAAGTTCTGAGGATTAGGACCTTTTCAAGTGCGCACCATTAGTAGGATGGGCAACGTAGAACTTGAAACCCTTGAAGGTGAGGGCATAGGCTTCTTTAATGGCAATCACATAAAGAAGTACTACCCTTCCACCCATCCAGTGCATGAGTCCCCCTATGCTAGAAGCCCCTATCAATGTCCGCATACCACCATCACCAAATTAGAGGATGAGGATGAGGAGGTAGTAGCACCACCATACATGTGCATCACGGCCATCTCCTGGTGCACACACACATTTGATGCCTTGATCGACGAGGGACCTAACTTCAATGTCTTGACTTACACTCATTGGACCCTCACTAGTCAACCACAATTACAGCCCACCAATGCTAAACTTAGCCCACACTCGAGGGCAAGTCATATGCACTTTTAGGGAACTACAAGATCACGTTCTCTATCGAGTCTCAGAACCTACCAGTCATCTTCTATGTATTGCCAAATACGAAGGATGTAGGTCAAGAATCGCTATTAGGATGTACTTTCAAGAAGCAAGCACATTGCAAAGTAGATTACAATCTATAGCATATTCACCTTCCCATTGGTAACATTTGAATCGTGATAACTTTCAATAAGGGTAGGAAGGCTCCACCCAATCCTACCATGCCACCGATAGAGCTACCTAGGACCAAGCCTAAGGAGGGGGGTCATGACTCATCAAAACCCACCCAGACTACAAAACCACCGCCAACTAAGGCCATCCCCAAAGCAACATAGCCCATGCTTAAGTGGGTGCCAATGCACCAAATATAACCTACTCATATAGTAAGCAAACCAAGCCTCCCAAGTAAGTATAACAACTATCATTCGAAACCTAAGAGACCCCAACCCGATGCTATCAACGTAGGTGCGCAATCAAGCTGCGATGGATTCCTAAAGATCTGTTGCGAGCTGAAGGATACTACAAAGGAAACACCTAAATATGGGTGCCCAAGAAGGGAAATCCTAGAAGCATAGCCCAACCACGACCATCACTTGTGCGACCCCACCCCTAGGCAGCCACACTCCATCTAAGATAGTGACAACCTACGAAACCCAAGTTGAAGACCCACAGAACCCACGAAGGTTGTGGCCATCAAACTCCAACCAATATATCGACCAAAATAGCAACTTGATACCCCAAAACCATCTTAGTCCAGAGAGCTTGGCACCCCAATGGCTGCGTAAGAGGAGGGCAACGCACCATCTATGTCACTAGAGCCACCCTTAGTATACCCTAGCAGCACTAGACACACAGATTGGACTATGGAGCTACCCTTAGAAACACCACTGTCAAGTCTGATGCCACTAGAACCATCACTGTCTAGTCCAATTCCACCGCAACCACTAGTGGGTCTTAGGCCTTCCTACAAGCGACATTCATTTCTATTCGTCGCCAAGGACCTTGCAAAGAATATGGGAGATGTCTTGGTGACTTGCATCAAGGTCTTGAATAACACCTTTACCACATTTGCTAGAAGCTACGAAAGACCCTCTCCCATGTCCAATCCTAGGAAGAATTCTCATCATTTCCAGGGGTTAAGGTGAAGGTGACCAAGAAAGTATAGGAAAAAAGAAGAAAACGATAAGCCTTAATCAAAGTTAAAAGTAGGAAAGAATAAAAAGGGTTGGAAATAAGATGTCGAAAATGTTTTGGAATGAATAGGTTGCTGCTCTAAAAATTTCATGTCTTTAATTCAGCTTGTCCATTCTCTTCATGGAAGAAAAATCAATTTCCTACTTACCAAAAATCCTTCTGAGGAATACTAATGTTGGACTATGGTAAATGGCAGGTATCCATAATGGCAAGGTAGGATAAAGGTGGGAAACTCCCCTTCACAGAGGAAGAACAAACAAGATACGGCCTAAGTGTGGAAACAAGGGGCTTCAGTAATTCACCTTCAAGCACACATTGAACTTGGACGAAGCCATTTTGGAGAAGCTAGCTATGAAGCAGCTAGTGGTCAAGCGTGCCCTCTAGAAGTACATGGAGAAAGTAGGGCAAGCAGTTGACTACAACATGTGCAAAGAGTTCTTGAGAAGTTCTGATGATGCAAGGAACTATGATAGAGTAACAATCAGGACAAGAGAAGAAGAATGTCAAGTGGAGGTACTACTAAGCATTGCAATAATCGAGAAGGCCCTAGGCTTGTCCATCAAAAACAAAAGACACCCTTGAAGAGATGTATATGCCATGCTAGGAGTGAATAAGCATGATGTGCACACGGTGGAATGGATAAGTTTGGCAAACATCCCAAATCCAGAAGTAAGGATGCAAGTGAAGATGGCCCATGCCTCTTCTCAGGACAGAGGTACAACGCATTGATGAATAGAATTAGTGTGTCACTGCTGGAGAGCATAGCCACAGGGTTCCTTGAAGAAGTGGACTATCTTGAAAACCATCAAGAATTTGGCTGCCATCCTAGCCACAAGTGCAGCACCAACAGGAGGAGAATCCCCAGCCTCAATGGCCAGATCAACACCAAAGAAGCCCGCTTCTAAGGCATCCACGATTAGATTTGGTGGAGTCTTAACGGCCATCATCCAAGAGGCCATAAAGGAGGCAAAAGGAGTTGAAGAGGAGGTAGGAGAGACACCCCAGTAGATGCCACACCCTGATGTAGAGCAATCTAGCAAGAGAACTCAGAAGGAGGCCAAGGCACAAGAGAAGAAGAAGACCACAAAGCCCCAACAACAAAGGAGAGAGGAGATGAAGAAGGAAGAATGGGCGGAGCTGAAAAGAGCCCAAAAAGAGTCCAAAAGGGCGGAGGAAGAACGGAGGAAAGAGGAGGAAGAAATGACGAAAGTGAGAGAAGAATCACAGAGAGCCGAGGAGGAGAGAAGAAGAAGAAGCTTTTTTCCACACACCAAGAATGAGAGTTTCCATTAACTTTTTGGCTTATATACACGCCCTCTTTCCCTTGGGTGTTCATCCCCTTTTTACATGGCCGGCCATGGCCTAGTAGGCCCTTTTTCCCTTTGCCCTAAATTCCCAGCTTAGTCCTACTGCATGTTCATGGTTACAAATTGCACAGGAGAGAGCCCGACGCTCTTTTACAAAGCTTTTGGTTGCACCTTTATATTTAAATGTGCACTTTCTTGCAAAAACTTTGTAAAAGAGCTCCAAGCTCCCTCTTGTGCAATTTGTAACCATGAACGGGTGGTAGGACTAAGCTAGGAAGTTAGGGCAAAGGGAAAAAGGGCCTAGGCCCACGCCATGTAAAAAGGAGATGATTGCCCAAGGGAAAGAGGGCATGTATATAAGCCAAAAAGTTAATGGAAACTCTCATTCTTGATGTGTGGCAAAATTATTATTCTTCTTCTTCTCTTCTTATTTCCTTCTTATGTGTGCTTGAGTGAGAGAGTGAGGGAGTGTGAGAGAGTGAAGAAGTGAGTGTGTGAGAGTGAGGGATCAAGGAGAAGAAGCTCCCCATCTCCTCTCTTCATCTTCTTCTCTTCTCTTGTCTCACGTGGCTATGGAGGATGGAGCTTGACGGAGAGGGATTGAGGTTTCTCGAGCTTGCATCGAGGATCGTGGAGCTACCAGTGTGCACGAGAGAGGAGGGTACTTGATCGGGCATCAAGGTAAGCTCACTACACCCCATAGGTAGGAAGAGTGCATCGGCTATGTGAGAGGTAGCCATGGCTGCTCAACTTGAAATGCTTGACCAATAAGCAGTCCGTGGGTCTCGAGGGTTGAGAGATTTGATTGTTGGGCATATGTGTGGGCCCTATGAGCGAAGACCAACATCAGTGAAAATAGATGGGATTGATAGAATGCAAGATGTATGCACAAATGTATTTGGGATATATAGATTATTTGATGCATATGTGTTTTATTTTATATGGATCCCTCACTTTGCACATGTAGCTGATGCTCTATATCAATTCTTGAGGAAATGTCAAAGGTTTCAATGGGAAAGGAAGCATCAGAATGCAATGAAGAAATTGAAGTGGCTCTTGAAATCTACTCCTACATTGAGAAAGACTAATTATTCACATGGAAAGCCTATCATTATTACTATTGATATGAGACCAATTGTGGATGGGCAATTGGGGAATATGATGAGGAAGGGAAAAGCTATACAATTCGGTTTGGTGCTAAAGTATTAACCGAATGGTAAAGAAGGTATCCACGGGTAAAATGAGAATTATGGGGAATTGTGAGAGCCCTTAAATGTAATAAGGATTATTTTATGGGTGCTCATGTAGTTATTGAGACTTATTCTTTACCAGTATTGGGTATAATTACTAGTTGTGCTACCCCAGACATTGCTATGCTCTGGTGGATTGCATATATCAAATCTAATCTTTGAACCCTGAATTTTAGCATATTGCATGAAGAGATAACCCAGTGGCTGACATGTTATCTCAGTCATGCTATGAGAGTGAAGATTGGATGATGGATGAGAAGGAAGAAGATGGCTTTCTTGCAGTTGAAATTGATGTTTTGATTGGTGAAATTGAATTGACATCCATTTTAACTACAGGTACAACTCTCATGAATGCAAGGACAACATTAAATGTTGTAAATACAGCAACTAGTTTATCAAGTACAAGTGTTATAAGAGTGAATTTAGTCATGCAAGGAGGTTCTAAAACACTAACAAAAGCTTGGACAACAAAGAGAAACACTTTAGATGTTATTTATCTTGTGTAGAAGTGTTTTAAGAACATAAATATGCATGAGAGTGATTGAGAATTGTTCTGGGTGATAGAGTTCACAAGTAAATGTCATGCAAGAATTTTATGAAAGCTTATGGGTTGGTCATAGAGGTGTTTGGGGTACTTTTGCAAAGATCAAAGAAAGATATTGATAGCAGGGCATGTATAAGGATGTTGCTCACTTTGTGGAAACATGTATGATATGTCAAATGTATTAATCTGTGAGACATTCGGATGGATTGTAGCCCACATATCCCTTGTCTCTTCATTTTAAGTGGGTGGTGGATTTAGTCACAGTGCCTATAGGTCTTTGGAAAATGAGATATCTTGTGCTTTCCTGAAGTCTTGACTAATCAAGTGGAAGGAAGAGCTCTATATACTAAGACAACAAATGCATTGTGTATTTTTATCTTAGAATAGATTTTTTGCCGGGGTTTGGCTGTGTGGAAAAATTTACAACAGCAAATAGGTGTAGATGAAGCCCATGATTTCTTTGCACGGTTGGGGATAAAGCTTGCTTTAACTTTACTTTATAACCCTAAAGAAAATGGCGAAATTGAAAGAGGTCATCCACCTATTGTGAAGGCATTGGAAAAAACATATGGAGAGAAGGTAAAGGAGTGGCCACAATTGCTCCCTTATGCTTTGTGGGCTGACAGAACAACTCACAGTGATGTTACAAGATATATGCCTATTGAATTTATGTATGGTCAAAAACCTATCATGCCGATAGAAGAGATGATAGTCACATGGAGTGTGCTACCTTGAGAAGAGGAGCTAAATCGAGAGGAGTTGTTGGCCTTCCATATTAGACAATTGGAAAGAAATTCAGAAGACATAGAGGCAGCAATTGCAAAGTTAAGGGCAGCAAGGATATAGTAGAAGAAATGGTTTGACAAAAGACATAGATTGAGGCCAATAACCATACAATATGGGAATTGGATATTGGTTTATGATAGCAGTTTAGACAACCAACATAGTGCCATGCATAAAGTCTCCAAATGATGATTGAACCCTGTGTGGTAAGACAAGTGTTTGATAATTCTACTTATGCATTAAATGAGCTAGATGGGACAACCATATAACTTTTGATAGCATGGAAAAGAATCAAATTATACAAGAGGTAGAAATCTACTACCTATGAGTTGCTAGAACTGGAAGAAAATAGTGGCCATGATGATACAAGGGCTAGCCATGAAGATATGGAAGATGAAGAAACAAAGGATATGGTTATTGCAGATGAGGAGGACTCATAATCTGGTAACAACTAGGACTTTGGCACATACCAAAGGATGTGCAGGCTCAAAGGGAGTGGATGTCATGTGGCTATACGGACACAATGTGAAAAAACCTAGAGTGCATCATCATTCGACTTTATTATGAATCTAAAGAGTCAATTTCATCTTAGTCATTAGTACTAGTGTCCATATTGTGGTTAGTTTCAAAATATGAGATTTTTTTATAATTTTAGCTCATTTTTTAACTTTTTGATATTATTTCTTGTAAATATCCTAAAAAGATGTAGAAATTTCTAAAAAAGAGTGACATGCAAAAAGTAAGTGGCTTTTCAGCCAATTTTGGGAGATCTCATGCAAAAAGAAGGAGCTTCCGAATTCGTGCATCAGGTGATCACAATTTACAAGCAATAAACAGCACTCTGAACACGCAGAGAAGAAGAAGAAGTGATCTGGGAGAATTTTGATTAGGCATCCTGGAGTTCTATCCCTCTTTCAAAGCCAATGGAACTATCAAATTTTCCATCTAAACAGCAGAAAAAGAAGCTAGTTTTTTGTGTGTGTTTTTGTTCTACCAAGGAGCTCTAGGAGATCTAATACTTAGAGATTGCTTCCAATAGTCTTAGACAAGGATTTGTTTATCTTCTCAGGTTCTATCAATACATAGTGCTTTGATTCATTGAGATATATCTTTATCTTGTTGTAACGTGCCTGCCTATCGGCTATCCAAGCACGTTTTTAGCAATCCATCAAGAGAGAATCTAAGCGATGCTACCCGACACTTGCATGGAATGTTACGGGGTTTTTCGCCTAGGGTTTCTTGAGTCTGCCTTGCAAAAATGTTCATGGCTAAACCCACTAGGATCGATGTGAAATTTGAGTCCCTAGTGGTCAAGGTCTCCTGACAGCATTCTAGTGTCAGGTCTTGGATATCCTACTTTACGTAGAGATAAACACAAGCTGAAGCAGATCCATGCCGCACTTGGTTCAAAGAGAATGGGAAACAAGAGGGACACGTTGCTCAACCTCTCTACTCATATGGCATAGTCACATTCCATCCCCTAAAATGGCATAAATTAGGATTCTAACCTAACAATTTCTAAGGGTCGGATGTCGATAAAACCTTGTGAGAAGCCTTCTAGTTCTCTGGGACCACCCTACCGTAAAGCAGACCCATTGGGGGTTCACCCGCTTCCCTCAATAATCATTCTTTAGTTATTTAATTAGGTCCTACCATAATTATATGTGACATTTAAAATTAGCTTTCTTAATTAAGCCTTTTAGGGAATAGGGTTTGTTCATCTAATTTATAGCACTGACACGAATATAGAGCAAGCAATCCTTTTGACAAATAAGTTCAAACAAGTTCCTTAACTTATCTTCAAGTTAATCTTTGTCTCCAGCCCATACAGGAGAAATTATATGTCTCTTCTGCCTGCGGAAGTAATTGGTCCAAATCTCATGACACCACAATTTCCATCCTTTATCTAGAATAGGATCTTCCAACGCTACAAACGTTGGGGCCACAAAGGTCTTCAACTTCATTCCTAACTTGGCAAGCAGTGTCCAGAGCTCCCCTGACCCACACGCTGCCTAGGAGTGAAACATTATTCCTGCGGTTGCCATTTTCACCACTCGACCTTCGACTTGTGAATCGAGCAGTGCCCTGTTCAGGTTGATCCATAGCGCGATCATGGAGGTGATCCACCCGTGCAAAATATCCCTCCTTAATTAATCCAATTAAAAATCAAGCACAATCAAGGCATTCATCCCTAATATCATCTTTCAAAAAAGGCATCATTTTATCCCCATGGTGAATTTGTCATCATAGACCCTGCCACAAAATTATATAACTAATCAAGCACTTGAACGATTGTCAAAAACCACAACCAATAATTATTTTGGAAGCACAACTATTATGGCAGATGTTTGATCAACCATTAAGACCATTGCATCTCTTCAAAAGGTGCGTGAATAAGTACAATATCACTTTTCCCTCATGTTCACTCTCCTCCTTGGAATGCGAGAGCAATACTGTGCAAAATTTTACTTAACACTCCCTTCGGCTAAGGTGTATGTTAAGGTCTCACACAATTACACAAGATGTAAGTTCTATTGATCACTTACATTGATCGACAATCCAACATTCTTCCCAAACAAGTATAAAAGTATCGATCTTTCCTTTGACTTAGGGATTTCTAATCCTTGAGCTCTCCACTTGCCTTTGAGGCCTAGAGTTATTGTTTGTATCTAGCCTAACTCTGAATTGGATTGATGAAAATAGTAGTTATCATATGGATCTCAAGGCATCTTAGTTTTAATCCTTATTATCATTGCTTGTATTAACTACTCACATTATAAAGATCCCAATCTATCAAACATGAGCCATTAGTTCATGATATTAGCAAGAGCTTGGGCAAGGATCTAGAGTTTTTAAAATGAATTTCTTTTAGACTAGGTTACTTACCATGCAATCCATAAGGTGCGCAAGCTAAAACATATACCTTCAATGTGGTGAAAACATACCTACTATTTGCAAGAAAGGGGAATTGACAATACTTTGGAACCTTATATGTTGTTTATACTATGTATAAATTTATTGCATAGCATCTAGATGCAATTAACTTCTCTTAATACATGCATTTTGAAAACTCAGTCTTGCAAATATTTGAGATGAAGGTTATCCCTTTCAATGATTTTATTTGGTACAAGGATTTGTGTGAATTTCAATGCACCTTATGCATAAACCTATGCAATGTCATTTATGATTATGGTGGACCTAATGCAAAAAAATTATCCTACGCTTTCTTATGAGCTCATAAACCATTGAAAAATAATTTCAAGCTACTCATTTAAATGAATTCATCTGCATTGCAAAGCGATATAATCTATGACTCATTGAATAGAGAATATGGTAATTAGTACCTGGGTATTCGGAGATGAATTATCCATGCCCAACGTTGTATTTGTATTAATTGCAACTCCTTGGCCTGATGGCTCTATTGTTGGATGAGGGATTACCATTGGTGCATGTCACTCTTCATTTTGGAGCCATATTTTCAGCTTAGGAATCTCTTGACTAAAGATGAAGATTCATACTATCTCTGCTCAATCGATAAATCAATGCATCTTGGAAAACGGCCTAGTTGTGTGCATCCTTAGTACAGGACCTTAATGGACTACCTATCCTTATAGAGAAATTCTGTGAAGTGGGAGTAGGGATTCTACAATTGAGGCCTTTCGAACAAGAGCAAGTGATGGAGGGGGGTTGTATGCACAATATGCAATACAAACTTCTGCATATGAACCCCTCTTATGGGAGGGAACTTCTGGAACCTTCAAGAAGTTTCTCTCTCTCTTCTTCCTCTTTCTGATAGCATGTTGTCGTTTTGATTGGGGGGAAGGGGTCACGCTCTTGAGACGATGGATGGGGTATGGAATCTCCCTCTAAGAGAATCTTCTCTCTCTCTCTCTCTCTCTCTCTCTCTCTCTCTCTCTCTCTCTCTCTCTCTCTCTCTCTCTCTCTCATCAGAGAGACAGCATTTTTTTCCCATGATCGAGATGATGAGAGGGGAATCGAATTCATAGTGGGAGAGGTGAGGGGTACCCTCCTTCCCCCACCACACACATGTTGTGGCCTCGTAGCCTGCATGGCCATCACTCCATCTCTCTCTCTCTCCTGACTACAGGATGGCTGCTAGTTGGTCGTGGTAGAGTTGGTAAAGTGGGAGTTTAACTCTTCTCTCTCTCCTCGTGTTGACCAGCTGCTCTCTTCCTCTTGTTTCATCTGGTCGATCGCCTGCTTTGGCCGTTTTCTAGCCACCATCCAGCTACCATTTGTTGGTGGGGAGGGGGAGTGGAAGACATGTGTGCTCCTCCCTCCCTCACAACCCGTTGTCTTATTTTTCGTATCACTCTTCTCTCTCTCTGCCATCGTGACGAGGTAGGAAGGGTGAAGAGAGACTTAAAAAATTTCCTCTATTTGTCATTATTCTCCTTCGTTTGAAGTCCATTCATGTGGAGAGAAGGAAAATGCGTGCAGGTGAGGGGTATTGCTTGGAGAAATGTTACACTTGTGTACCTCTTATCTATTCTTTTTCTTCTCTTCTATCTCCCATTCTCTACTTTCTTCTCTCTTTGATCCCCAGTGGATATGACATGTTGACTAAAACTCATCCGCCATCGGGCATGAATGGCTAGGAGTTGACCACCACTCATGAGATCAATCAAGTAGCTTTCAACTAATCTTGGAGAGCAAGTAAGGCTTCACTTTACCATCGCCCCACATTCCTTACCTATTCCCTTGAAAAGAACTTGTGATGATGCCCTGAATACTACAGATCTTATAGTATTTCTCATACAATTTAGAGAATGGTGCCTTAGGAATCATCACGTTGGCAGACTTTTGGAATTTCCTTATCTCATGTAGAGCAATTGTGCCTAGTCTCCATCTTTGATTCTCATATATTTGAAGGGTGTTTATTACTAGCTGGAGCAATAGTGGGAGCTGGAGCAACTAGAGTACATAGACTACCATTTATAGACAATGGTGGGCCATCATTCTCAATAGACTGGCCATCATTATTGATCACAGTAGGGCCACATTGTTGGTGATAGTAGCACCACCATTATTAGTTGTAGTAGGGCCACCATTGTTGGTCATCAGGGGGACATTGTCACTCACAGTATGCTCACTAGATTTGAAAAAGTATTGAGCTCTTGCTCTTGCATGTGCCTTCTTGATAGGAATCTTGGAACATGCCATGGTTGTGATGATGTAGGATAGAAAAGTGGAGGGTAGAGTGAAGAGTAATGGGAAAAAGTGAAAGGAGAGACTTGACTTAAATATAAAAATTTTAAACTTGTTGTAGTATAAATGAACTTTAAAATTAATTTAATATAAATAAACTTTCAAAGTTACTGTAGTATAAATGAACTTTTCTCTCTCTCTCTCTCTCTCTCTCTCTCTCTCTCTCTCTCTCTCTCTCTCTCTCTCTCTCTCTCTCTCTCTCTCTCTCTCTCCACCCCATCCCTCCCTCTCTCTGTCTCCTACCACCCCCCTCATACCCCTCTCTCTCTAGGGGGGTTAGTGAATGTTCCAAGGTTTGGAATTTTCAAATCTTTGTCTTAGCATTTTGAAATTTACTTTTTATCATTTAAATTTATTTTTTTGAAAGTTCCAACAATATCTTGTATCTAAAGTCAAATTAAAAACTCAAGTAGAGATAACCTTAAACTTCACTCTCTAAGATAGGCATTATTACATTGTCCCTTCTCCCAAGAAGTGTGGTTTAAGATTAATACACCCAAAATATAGAGCAATTGATATCAAAACTTTGAAAATTTAGTTCAAACCTTTGAAATTTTAAATAGAATTTACAAAATGCTCTTTTAGCCAAATTCAAATAGACAAACTATATGAAGCTTAAGATAGGAGTGTTTAAGATATCTCATGTTTAAGAAATTTAGTACATATACTCTCTCTTGGACTCTAAATGCATCAAAATTGTACTCTTTATCTAGGTCTCCATTTCTTTCCATCTCTCTCTTGGATTTCCAACCATTCTACATGGCATTGTCTAGCGGTGCTATTTGCATATTGCTTTCCTCAATTCATATATTTTCCTACTTATAAATTCTACTTGAGAGGTTTTGGACTTCTTTCTTTTTCCTTGTATCCTATCTCTAATCTCCTATACCACCATTGGAATCATTGATGCCACCTCCATGATAAATTTCCTTTTGAAAATCACAGTGAGCATGCCAGGTGAGATCATTCCATGCCTTGAGTTGACCATATTGCTAAAATCCCCTAATCTGCAAAGTATGAACCATGTGCCTCAAGTATATGCTACATAAGAAAGAGAGATTAGAAACACAAAATAATTTGCAATGATGATATATTTTTGTAATGGTGACAATACTGATCATGTAGTGTGTTATGCTATTTAAAGTCCATGCCTCCACCATAGAGTTGTGAAATTTAGCAACTGTCTCTTTAAATGTATTGGCATCACCATCCCTAAACCTCAAGTTTTGTAAGAGAGCTCTAATCTATCTAGGTTTATCCAAACTTCTTCATTTGCAATCCTCATTCATTCCCCATTGCTCCAATCTGGAATAGTAAGATGCAACTTTTTCCATGCTTCATACTTCTCTAGTTGTTTCACAAGTATATTGCCTTCTTCATCTTGAGGTGGAGATACAAACTTCCTAGCCTTGGGTCTACCAAAGCATGGTTTGCAAGGGATATTTCCACCCTTGCTTGATTTTTTCTCGTCCTTTTTTATCTCTACTTGGCCCCCATACAATCCAACTTTAGAGAGGACTTGTTCTATCTTCATGCATGTAGCATCGGCTTCTAACACATACTACATCTTATATACGAAGCATACATATTCATATATTGGCTTCTCAATTATTCTAACCAAACAATGCAATGTGCAAAAGTGAACCCTTGTCAATGATATTTTCAAAATAGGGCACCAATTTGGATCTATTGGGACTACCACTCCATTTCTCATGACTTTTTGATCACGTCTTGGATCACCTTGCTGTCCTATCTTGGCAAGCCATTCTTTCTTTCCATCTTTTCCTTTCTGCCTAATTTCAATATAGCATATGCATGGAAATTTTTTATTTGCTACATTCGATAAACCAAACATACACTTCATTGTTTTTAAATCACCTACAAGATGCTATTCAACTTGATAGTACCCAAATCCTTTGACATGTAAAGTTACTCCATTATTTTTGTGTTGAATAACACTGGGTATTTTAGAGAGGTTTTAAAAAACTTTAGTCACTTCATGGTCCTCCTTTGGTACTTCAAATGTTGCAAGAGCCACCATATTTAATTCTCTGATTGCACACTAAAATATAAATGATAGTTTTTATTGATAACGTGATCCAATGCTTGATTCATAAGTGTTGTATTCACATAATCAAGTTTATGCCCCTTGATAATCTCACTCTCTTCAAGTTTGAGGACAAACTTAAGCTTGCCTCTACATTCTTCCATAGACATATTGTAGAACTTGACCATAGCCACCACCTGCACTCTACATATATCCAATACAAAGTTTTTGAATGCATTCAATACAAAGGTAACTTCTTTGGAATCATACTTCAATACATGTGTGTGTTCCAGATATGTAGGCTTACCAATCAGTTCTAAAACTTTCTCATTTAGTTGTTTTCAAGCCTCCTTCATGTAAAATGGTTTTGGTAAAGACACAACTCGCTTGGTTTTAAAGACTTTCTTAAAACCTATATCCAATTGTTGAAAGAGCATATTGTATGACTCAGAACTCATTCCCACCTTGTCACATAATCCTTGAGCATATATAGTAGTAAACAAGTTGCTTACATCCCTAAGATTTTCACTTGTGATACCCATCCACAATATCCCTGAATTTATATTTTTTCAATACATTTTTAACCATATCCTTACTAAGGACTTTAGCAACAGTATTGTTCTCTGCATGAGGAAACATATTCCTCATTGTAGCAAATCGAGCATATATCGGTCTGTAATATTGTCCACTTTCTTTGGTTAATTGGTGAATTTGTTTAACTAATCAATGTGCTAATGTGCTTCCTGGGTTTTTAAAGTGGGCCCAATCTCCAAATTTTATATAAGCTTCCTCTTTATGTTTCTATTTTCCTTCTCCAACTAAATAATTTAGACTATAACTCCATATTTTGTACTTGTGTAGCATATATAGCATCTTCAATGACAAACATTGCTTATTGTCAGCTTTGATTCTTCCTATCCTTCTCAATCAACAATATACCTTTTTCCATCAAAGACTACACATGCCCTTGTAATATTTTCTACATATTTGTTAAGGTTTAATGAACCCCTACTAATCCTTGTGTCACAAGTATAGAGGTGTGAGCTCATGCTCAACCGCCAAGACCCACGGACGGCTTATTCTTTCAAGTGTTTCAAGACAAGCACTAATGGCTACCTCTCACATAGCCAATGAGCTATCTCTCTCTACGAGCGTAGTGAGCTTACCTTTATAACCGATCGAGTTGCCTCCTCTCCCGAGCACTCCGGTAGTAGCTCCATGATCCAAGTGCAAGCTTCAAGTGAGCTTGATCCTCAAGCTCTACGCTCTAAGCTCCATTTCTGCAATCAAGACAAGAGAAGAGAAGAGAATACAAGAAGAGAGGAGAAGATTGAGAGCTTCTCCACCACGGTCCCTCATCCTCACACTCTCACACTCCCTTTCTCAAGCGCAAGCTCAAACAAGCAAGAAGAAGAACAAGAACAAGAGAGAGAGCTATTTTTGGCCACACACAAGAATGAGCTTCTTCATTCATTTTTTTCATTTTATACAAAACCCTAATCCTAATTCCCTTTCGGCGGTCATTCCCTTTTTGGTATAGGCTTCATTCCTCCAACCCTTCTCCTTCTCTTTCCTATTGGCATGGCCTCAACCCATGCCTCTAACCATTTACAATTTGCAGTCCAATTCTCTTTTACAAAATAAATATGGTACACCTTGCACACTTTTACAAAAGTATTGACTTGCGCTTTTTCTTATGCACCTCTCTCCTTGATTTAGAACTTTTTTGTACTTCTTGTGTTTCTAGATTTTTCTTGGTGTACCTTCATCTTCCATTTCACTTTTTCCTTGGCCTTGTCTCTGCTTTAGATTTTTTGGATTTTTCACCTTTTTTGTTTAAGGGTTAACATTACTCCCCTCCTAGAAGAGTGATAGACCCATGGCACTCTCCATCGTAGGTAGCAAGCTTTGGCATGCACCGAAGATATGGGTGGTAGGGAGTACTATGGTTTGCCTTGGAGGGGTTTTGGTGGTGGTGCGGATGAAGGTCATTGGGGGCACATTGTTGGCCTAATTGGTTGGTAATAGGGTTGCTGTAGTCTGATAGGGATATTCTTTGTTGGGAGTTGCACTCATGGCTGGCACAGGTGTTGGTGTTCATGACTATTTTTTGGTGGGCTTGCATGATGATAAAGGACAAGAGTTCATAGTTGAGTGTTGATGAAGAGTTGATTGTACTTTCATTGGATTTTTCAATACCTACAATTGAAAACCTCTATATGGTCTCACCCTAGGGGTTAGTGCTAGTCTTCTAATCGTGCACAAGACGTAGTTTGATTAGTTTGGGAGAGACAGGTCAAACTTTAAGCAAGCTGCTGAGAGTATTGTCCTATACTTAAGGATCCAAACTGTGTATAGATTGTGGTATAGATATTATGTGAGTGCACGTGCATACTTAGATATTACATAGTTAGAAGACTCTTGGTCTGCTTCCTTGTAACAATGTGTGGATGAAGTGAGGGTTCAATGGAGTGGGAAAATTTGTCGATGTTGAGAAGAAGTACACTTGAAGGCTTCTTGAGACATCATTTGCGATCTTGACAACACAATCTAGCATAATTGAGCTCATTGATGCCTTAGCTTTCGGTAGCTACTGGCTACTTGTATTGTTTGAAGAGTACGGTGTACTTTCCATGGTCTTTTGTACCTTGCTTACCACTGTTGATTGTGATGGCACTGAGATGGAGTGCGAAAAGGAATTGTGCAAATGGTTCAGGGTGACAAGTCTAACCATAGGTAAGATGAGCTCCCTAGGTATGTCATGCCCTTGATGTGCCACCCTAACACTTGTGGGGGATGTATAAAGGGCTAGGGGACTAGCCAAAAAGCAATTTGGAAGCTACATAAAATTCTTGAGATTCGATAATGGAGGAGAATATATGTCAAATGAGTTTTCTTACTACTTGTTGAGATATCATTGGATCAAAATGCAAGTTACATGTAGGTATATACCACAGTAGAATAGTGTTGCAAAAAAGAAGAATATGATCATTAAAAAAGTTGCAATAGCTATGATGAATCAGATATACATGTCTTTGACTTATTGTGCTAAGTCAATACATACTGCATTCCATATTATGAATAGGGCATCTACAGCTTTGACTTATCACATGTCTTAATATGAGAATATGTGTGAAAGAACACCTATAGTTGCATATCTTAGGGTGTTTGGTTGTGTATGTTATGTTCATGTCCCTAATTATTTGAGAAAAAAGATGGAATCAAAGGTTATCAAATGCATGTTCCTTGGGTATCCAAATGAGAAGAAGGGTTACAAGTGTTATGACTGGTGCATAGGTAGTTCCATCATACATGACTTTGGTTTCCATACATGTAGAAGTAATATAGGGCCATCCTGAAATGATAGGATATGAGTAAGAATCATGTATGCAAAAGTGTTGAACATCTTAAGACATCTCCTATGGAAACCTTTATGTCCCCAAGCATGTCCAGGCTGCTTACAACTCCCTGACAGTATTATTAGCTGCATACAAGCTCCAAATTATGATATTTATTTTAGAACCATGATTGGTTAAATAAATGCATGGTGCCTCTAACTCACCAATCTTGACCAATGTTTCATAGGGCCCAATGATTTGTGGAACAATGACTACATGGTGTCATACTAGGTATGTCATCCTTTGTGTATTATACATGTTGTACACTCTTCATTGTCTTCTTACATCCTACAACACTATCCATAACCACATCATCAAAATTACTATCTGCATCTAACTCTTCAATCTCAATGCCTTGTATGACAAGCTCCTCCTCACTCCGTATCATGGCTTGGGTTGGTTCACCCACAAACTACCTCTTTCTCTTTATGATGTCTATGATCTCTTCATGGAACTCCTACTCGCTTTGTGATCCCAAGAACTTCACCTAAAGTGAATTTGACTTTACTATTCAAAATTCTATCTTCCAACACTCTTGTCAGATCTATCACATTGACTCTATGTCTGAAAGCAACTTACACCGTAGCTATTTTTTTAGCTTTGAATCTTGCTTTTTGCATTTTCCTCCACATCTTCCATAGCCTTCTCTTGTCCAAGTCTAGAAGATGGTGTAGACTGCTCACCCCCACTAGTTACTCTCTTCAAAGTGCTAGGATTTCCATCATCTCTTTTTTGCTTCTCCTCTACCATCACTTCTATATTTTGAGTTTTAGCCAAGTAGGCATAAACTGAGAAGGTATCAACAAAGCCATCCCATCCAATTTGCACTCGAATAGTCTAACCTACACTTGCCAAATTTATTTGAGGCACCTTGCCCTGACCTACAATCTATGAGGCATAGGTCTAAAGCTCTATCTTCTCACCATAGGTCTTCTTCTCAATTTGCAATCCATAATCTATAGCATTTACGATGGCATAGGTTGATTGTACAAACATATCCTCTAAAATCTTCTTCATGCCACCCTTGCCAAAGTTTGTGGCAATAAGTAAACTTGTCTCACTAGCACAAATATTTTCATTTTTCTAGAAAATCAATTTTTTCCTCATGGCATCTCTATAGGCTTCATTATCTCATGATCATGCTCTGCATTATCACATCGCGTACACTTGTACATAAATTCACTCCTAGGTGGAGTTTGCAAAGGAACAACTCTCCTAGGATATTCTATTTTAGCAAGTTTTATCTGTAAATCTCTCATATTCTTGACAAGTTCATACATGACCATATTTTAATGGTAACTAAAGCAAATGTAGGAGGTTGTGGTCTAGGCAAAGGTTCATGTCATGTAGCAGCAACAACCAAAGCTCATGGTACAATCAATTATTATCTCCTTCTTTGCCTCTTGACTATCTTGGCCATAGATGTTTATACATCAACCCAATCAATCTTTTATCCTTGCTCTACAACATCATCTGTAAGAAGTTTCTTCAATCTATCTAAAGTGATGGATTCGCAGCCTGCAAGAAAAGAAGAACATTCTCTATCTCCAAAGTCAATTGCTCTATAGCGCTTAACTATTCATATCATCTTTCAAAATCTCTTTGTAATTATGTTGTAAGCCCTTTTATAAGCTTGGAAACCCAATCAGAAAAGTCATTTTAGTCACATGGTCAAAATTTTCAAGATAGTATCCTTCTTTCAAAGCACTTTTGAATATAGCCCATATTTGGCCATTATTTTCATAGATTGCATTCATTCATGTCCTCAGCTCTTGGCCACAATCATGTAAAACTACATCATCATATCATCTACTAGAAATTTGACCATCTCAAGCTTTTTTGCATAAACATGAAGGAAGCTAGTAATATTTTTGCCACCCCATCAAATTTCTATACTATTGAGATGACCTTTTCCAAAGCATTTGTCTTGGTCTCTTCCTATTTGAACATCTCATAGGTCCTGATGAAGCTCATAAAGTCTCTCGATTTGAGAACATCATCATCCACATGCATATGATCTGTCATCTTGTCAAATATGGATTTCATGTCAAGTTTATCAAATGTCGAGGGGGTATGTGACAAGCCACAAAACACAAGGGTTCAAGAGAATAGATAAGACAGAAGAAAGAATCAAGAAAATCAAAAATACTCCATATATTTCTTTGTAAAAGACTTTGTACACTATAGACACCTTCTTGGATTACAAACACAATGCCAAAGTCATTAGCTTAGAAAAAAACTCTATCAAGACAAAGAAAGACTACTCTATGTAATCCAAAAGAATTCTACTACAATAATAGAAAGAGTCCAAAAATATTCTATTTATTGCTCTTGAAATACTTTCCACAACTACAGCTACACCCTCGGATTACAAACATTGCATCTAAGTTAATTGCTCAAACTAAACTCATTCAAAAAGATCACTTAGACACTCTATGCAATCCAAAAGATTTCTACTATGGTCATACAATAAGAAACAATGTCCCTTTGATAGTCCAAAGCATCCACCAATAATATGCAAGTTGCATTAAGCAAAAAATCACGTATCAAAACCCTAAGGATTGCAATTCTAAGGTGCAACTTGTTTTCTCTCTAACTTTCTCCTCCCAACTCACAATATAGTCATTCAACAACTCAAATCGATCGAAAAAAACTTGATCTACAAGCAAGCATAGGTAGAATTTCAAAAATCATCTCTAAATAGCCAAAAATACCAGTTTTGTAAAATGTGTTGCTTTTTGTATTTTTAGGCCTAGACACCTTATAGCACCCAGGATAACTCCTTACATGTGTTTTTTTCCACCAAAAATTCTCATTAAGTTATTAGAACTCAACAATAGGTATTCAAACTATTTTGGAGACCATTTGTGAACCTAGAAATTTTGTAAAATCATAAGTACCCCATAACCATATATCATGAATATTTATATGGATATCTTTTTCTTGTTTTTCCTTCGTTAAAATGTAACCACATGATAGTGTGCGCCTGTGCACACGCGCGCGCGCGTGCGTGTGTGTGTGTGTGTGTGTGCACGTGCGTGCGTGCGTGTGTCGTGTGCATGTGTGTGCGTGCATGCATATATATTACACAAATATGCACATATGAATATATTTTAAAATATATAGTGCATAGTTTCATAAGCAAAAGGTATACTATGGTTAACAAATTTCACATTATTGTCTCTCTTTATATTACAATTTAGGTAGCTTCTAGCAATGGATTAACTCAAAACTTTATATTATGGTATGTTTGGGAAATGAGGGTTTTTGTTTCACAAATTATAGACAAGTTTTTGCATTTTGGATATTATATAGAGAGTTCCCCCCCCCCCCCCCCCCCCAACCACACACACATAGTGTTGATAAAGAAGGTAAGGGAGATAAGCAAGTTTCTTTTTACCAGGTGGCACTCTTGATAAGAATCTTAATATCATGGAAACTCCATTGAATGGAAAATTTTAAAAATTCAAGGCTAAGTCCAATGATGCTTAATTACTTGTCTATAATCCAAAGACATTTCACTATATTCTAAAGGATTAAGCATTAAAGCGAACAGTAAGATTGATTGTGATATCTATGGAAGAATCAAGCATGGTGATTAGACTTGCTAAAGCAAAGAAAAGTCAATATCTAATTATTGAGAAAATTTTGGTCATGTGTATAACCAAGGGCATCTTAAACTTGATGATTTTGAAGAACATTAGATTCCTCACATGGTAATCGTATCATCTTTTTCCTAACTTATAATGCCTACACTCAATAATACCATAAGTGAATTCAAGGAATAAGTGAATTACTCACATGAAAGTATATCAAAACATCTTTTTATAGATTTACAATACTTTTTCTCTCAATAATATAAGAGATTTCTAGGTCTATGTAGATATTGAGGGGGGTTTTCACTCTTACACCCTAGTAACATCACATAAAAGCTAACAAGCAAGGTGGGCACACGTGTGAGTTGTTAAGAAAGAAATGGTACACATTAGTTTGTATGAAACTAATAATGTACTTGGATCGGCTTAATCTAATACAACTTTGGGCTAGCTTGTGAGCTCTCCCTCAAAATTCATTTCTCATCTATTTCTTATTGCACGATTTTGGCTTCATAGAATAAAGATGTTGATGCCTTGAATATTGCATAAAATCACATTTTTCAAGGGTTCCCAAGTTTTGGAAATAGCATGAGTTATTCGATTTATCATGCTTGGCTAGGATGCATCACCTACACCTCATGCTATCATTAGCAATTGCACACAAGATCATGCCTCAAATTAAATTTTAGGTAAGCATTGTAACAACATTACTTTGCTTTGGTTACTCATTTCATCCTTTAGTAATAATGGCACATGTTTCCTATATCTTTCAAAGGAGAAAGGTTATTAAACCAATGTCGCCTCAATTAATGGTGGCATCCATGCATACGAAAATTGAGGGACGGTGACTTTGATGCACAAGGATATTGCACCCATGTTAAGTGATCATGCATAAAAAAGGAGTCTTTTGTAGATTATAATTACAATGGTATACTTTTATTATGCTTTATTTGGGCTTTATTCAAGAATTATTTTCCATTTTAGGTATGTTTTGTCCAAAAAGCAAGCGAGATGAAAACCTTACGAGCTTTGCAATTTTGTCAACTATATGTAGTAGTTTCAATAAAGTTAGGGTGCTCAACTACAAGTGACCCTTAGTCATTCTCTTTGCAAGAAGAAGGAAGAGGGAGTGCAAATGAGTAAGGGTGGTATAATGCTTGATTGGGAAATCGCTTTCTAAGGAAAGTCTCTAAACGATCATTCAACTTGCAAGTGAGACAATCAAAGGGCCAATATGCATTATGTTCAAAGGTTAATGATAATGCCTTGGAAATCAAAACTTGAAATTGATATATATAGCTATGAATGCATTGGTGATTTCTTGAAAAGATGTCATTGGAAAAGTTAAAGTAATGATAGAAGAGATGCCTCAATATGTCTCAATAGCGTAGTATTTTTGTAGTAATGGCTCCCTGTGGGCAAGAATTAGAAGTAGATTGTTCAAATAGAGGTAGGAATATCCTATTTCTCCTTCAATAGTGCTTGGAAAATGTATTATTTACTTTTAGAGTGGAGATGTAAATATAATTAAGAGAATGGAATTTCAATAGATACTTGATAGGCAAGAAATACTATAAGAACAAAAGTTGTATTCTCTAGCCAACTTACCTAATTGACTTTAAAACCAACACATTTTGCAAAGTTGAATTTTTTATGTGAATGTTCTTTTTCTAAAAGTGTACTCTAGAGGAAGATTGGAAAAGTTCTTCTCTTTGTAAGAAGAAGGGAGAGGGAGTGAGAATGAGTAAGAATGGTATAATGGTTGATTGGAAAATGGCTTTCTAAGGCAAATCTTTGAACAATAACCCAACCTACAACAAGTGAGACCTAATAGGACCAAAAGAAGAAGTAACTTAGGTATGAGATGTGCATGGGATGTGATTTTAGCTATGTTCATGAAGTCATGTATGGAGAGACTTAGTAATGTTGTTTCCTTACATCAATACTTCTGGTTTATTTGAATCTCCCGTTGAAGCAGTCTTATCTAAGTTAGATTGGATTATTGGCTCTTTGATGTTTAATTGAAATAATACAAGATCTAGGGTTGGGTATATGCTCATAATGCATGAGCTTTGCTTGATTCTTTTGTTTGGTGCTCAAGCATATATGTATTTTACCATCAATATCTTATCATTTTACTTTAAAAACAAAGTTTGTGTCTTTTAATCAAAGAGAGTTCACATTAAAATCTCAAAATTAGGGAGCTTCAATATTAAAATAGCATACCCTTATGGAAAATGTAAACTTCAACCATTAGAATAGCATGTCCTCATAGGAAATACAATAGAAGGTCTCATATATATGCTGTAACAGTTGTTGAATTTCATCATTTATGAGATCAATATCTACTCAAATAATTTAAATACAAAAGAAATGGGATGTCATAATCAAAAATGGTATGTGTTAACAAAAGTGTATATTCTTTATATTATTTAGAGCTTTTCCTTTGAGATCAAGAACCAACCAAAAAGCTCCCAAGCCTATGTGGTACAAGGAGGAGAGGTTGGATATTCAAGAAATAAAAAAGGCTTTTTCTTGAAGGGAGAATGAGGGCTCTCTCTCTCTCTCTCTCTCTCTCTCTCTCTCTCTCTCTCTCTCTCTCTCTCTCTCTCTCTCTCTCTCTCTCTCTCTCTCTCTCTCTCTCTCTCTCTCTCTCTCTCTCTCTCTCTCTCTCTCTCTCTCTCTCTCTCTCTCTCTCTCTCTCTCTCTCTCTCTCTCTCTCTCATATGAGTTTCTTTTTTTATTAAACATATAAAATGATACAATATTGTAATATTCAATATGTCTGTGCAATGTGTACATACTCTAAAAACATCTGCAAATGCATCTATACTATTAAAAAATAGTTGTTTTTTTTAACATATGGGATGAGAATAATTTTAATGGTTGAACATGTTCATGAAATGGATACATACTTGTAAAACATGCATGTGTATGCATATGCACACATCCACACATATATAAACATGTACATGTATATGCAATGCGTACATACATGTGTATACACATATATACACATGCATACACATGAGGTAAAGAAAGATAAGAGACAAGAGAAAGAAAAAGAAGGGAGTTAAATAAAAATGATGAGAGGGAGAAAGAGGAGACGCATTTATGACGCCACACAAATAGGCACACACGCATTAATAAACACACATACATATGTGTACACACACACACACATTATGCACATGTATATATATAGGTGCACTCATAGAGAGAGAGCATAGAAAAAAAAAAGAGGCAAAAAACAAATTAAATGTGTGTATATTATTCACATATTTGCACATATGAGAGAGAGAGAGAGAGAGAGAGAGAGAGAGAGAGAAGAGAGTAGAGAAGAGAGTGGATATACAAATACAAGATAAGCACTTACAAATATGCATATACTCACATATGTAGACAAACATATCCACATACAAATATATACATATACATATACATGCAATGCATACACATATGTGAGATGAACAAACATGAGAGATAGGAGGAAGAAAAAAGAAGAAGAGAAAATAAAATTGATGAGAGCAAAAGAGCATACACATTTTTACAAGGCCACACAAATAGACACACATATATTAAACACATACATACATATGTACCCGTATACACGCGTGCACATACATGCATACATATGTATGGATGTATGCATGTATGTATGTATGTATATGTATGTATAAATACATATGCATGTGTGTGTTGGGGGGGGGGGGGGGGGGGGGGGGGGCGCGGGGGGAGGTGAAGGTTTGTGAGATATATTTGGCAGCCTCTCATCAATCCACAAAAATTTCTCTTTTTCTCTCCTTTTTTCTACATTTTCTTTCCCACTTTTTTCCCTCTCTTTTTTATAAGTAGGAAGGAGGGCTCTCTCTCTCTCTCTCTCTCTCTCTCTCTCTCTCTCTCTCTCTCTCTCTCTCTCTCTCTCTCTCTCTCTCTCTCTCTCTCTCTCCTCTCTCTCTCTCTCTCATATTGTTATTATGATTTAATATTATATAAATTAAATAGTAAAAATAATATTTATATTATATATTAACACTTTATTATCATGTATAATTATCATTAATTTATTATTCAACATTATTATATTTTATATATATATTATAATTATTAATAGGTATATAATAATTAATATGTATACATATAAATATAATTATATGTATTATTATTTTTATTATTAATGTTGATGATGATGGTATAATCGTATGTTGACTCAATAATATGTATTTTAATTATAGTTATTGATATCTTAATGCAATTGATTACATATTAGTCATTAAGTATTAAGCATTATTATGTAAATTATAGTTTATCTACAATTACACATATTTATATTTAATATTTAAATTATATATCATCACTTAATTATTATACATAATAATTATTAATTTATTATTTAAATCAATTATAATTATAATACATGTATTACAACTACTAATATGTATTATTATCATCATTATAATTATTATGCATAACTAGATATATAATCATTATTGTGTATACATATAGTTATATTTATGTGTATTATTACATTTACTATGTATAATAATAAATGATAATGCTGATGTTGATGATGATATATGGTATATTTGTACATAAATTAAATAATAGTTATATTCATTATAGTTACCAATACTTTAATATAATTGATTACATATTAATCATTAAGTATTAGTATGTCACTTAGCTTTTTAAAATATATACATAACATACATGTATCAAATAATTAATAAATAAGTTTATATATATTATATTATGTATATATATATTATATATAGTTATAATCTATAGTTATATATATTATATTGTGTATATATATTATATATTAGTTATAATCTATAATATTATTTATTTTATAATTATTTTACCTAATTTTATCATATATTTATCATGCATGTATTATTTATATTAATGATAATTATAACATACATATTATAATTATTGATGCTTTAATGTCCTTGATTATGTACATAATAGTTGATATGTATAATGATACACGAATGTAATTGATTAGATATTGAACATTCATTATTAATAAAATAATATTATTATATTTCAATGAAAAATCATACATATTTAAATGTCATTAATTATGAATTGAGAGAGAGAGAGTGTGCGTGTGCGTGTGCGTGTGCGTGTGCGTGTGCGTGTGCGTGTGTGGGTGTGGGTGTGTGTGTGTGTGTGTGTGTGTGTGTGTGTGTGTGTGTGTGTGTGTGTGTGTGTGTGTGTGTGTGTGTGTGTGTGTGTGTGTGTGTGTGTGTGTGTGTGTGTGTGTGTGTGTGTGTGTGTGTGTGAAGAAGAAGAAGAAGAAGTAATTCTCATGAGTTGTCAAATTTATATAATATTATAGGTTCATTGTGTAAGGATAATATGCATACCATGATAGCTCAATGTAAATAGCATGCCATGATAAACTCAATGTGAATAGAAATCGCCATTAGATGTATTTATCTTTGAGAAACTTTAAGAAAGGGTCATAAGGGTTCTTTTGAGATTTAGTTTAAGCATGATCATTATAATGTTGGTCTTTCACTTCCTATATATCAATAATTTTATATCCCCATATATTGCAATTTTGCACATTGTACATTGTATTACTCCAAGTTGTCAAAGCTTTCGAATTTTGAATTATCTTCATTTTTATATTAACCTCTAATAAACCCTCGTGCCACATGAAATGTACTTTCAAATCTCAATGTGAAGTGCTAGGAGAACACTAATGTGAAGCGCTAGGAGAATTTAGGTGCTAAGTGCCTAGTTATAGCTACAAGAGTTACATAAGCTTCCAATGTTATTAGTGAATAAAAAGAGTAGGAGGCACTAGCTAATGAATGTGTTAGAACTTTTAATGAATCAATGAAACAACCAAACCAAAAAACATATAATGTTGGTGAATGCCTAGACAATTCCTTTACAAGTTACTGGATTTATATGCAAACAAACATTATATATATCAAAATTGTGTTAAAATGAGTGAACAAACAAAGCAACCATAATAAAAAAATATTGGTCATCAAACTTATCTCACAAAGCTGACCCACTAGCACAAGAAGTGCTCAAAGTTGTAATGCAATCTTGTAAACCCAAGATCTAAGGGTTCCATTCTCATAGGCACCAATGATGGTACCTTATGTATGGCAAACAATGATTATAGGTCCGTTTGGCTAGTCGCAAAACAATGTTGTACCAAAAGATATGGCAACAAGATAAATGATGAAGCAAGGCACTAATTGTTGAATCAAAGCCACATGGCGACAACAAGACAAGTATTACCCCATTTAGCAAGATAAATGATGAGACAATAACCGCATTGTTGAATCAAAGGTACATGGCGACAACAAGACAAGTGCCAATCTATGATGAAAGAAGAATTTTGACAGCTATAAATATTCTCTTGAGAAGTGCGTTGAAATAAGAACCACTCCCAAAATTGTCACATGAATCTTGATCATATAAAAAAAACTAAATTTTTGAATAATTTTGTTGACACATTTTACAAATTAAACGCTTTACAGAAATGATGTTATATCTAGTATGGAAATTGGTCTTTCCAATTAGACTCATGTGTAGTTCACCCAAGAAATGAGTCCAAGCGTGTAACATTCCGCGACGGCAGCATAGGACCCCCCCCCCCCCCCCCCCCCCCCCCCCAAACTGTCAACGCCGACAGCTGGCAAAGGAAGGGGGGGAGTCAGCATGACAATGACAAGGGAGGGGCAACTGCAATTGACGTGGAAAGATGGCGACGACGTGGACGAGTAGGCCATCGATCGTGACGGAGTAGTTGCAGACGAAGACGGTGATAACGATAGTGAGAGGGAGGGGAGGCCACGTGTTTACCCCCGCCCCCCCCCCCCCCCCCCCCCCCCCCCCGGGTATAGTGGCCCGTTCATGGGACGGGCAGCTCGGAGGCCCCAAAAAACTTCCCTCCACCATGCAACATCACACCCCCCATAATATTCCACCACCACTTCACATTCCCCCCCAAAAATAATCCCCTCTCCCTTATATAAACCCCCCATCGTAAGAGGTAAGGGATGGATTGGAACAAAAGGGCCTGAGCGCTCAGCGGCACGCTGAGGGAAAGAGAGAGGAGAGAAGAAGAAGAGTGGGAGAGAGAGGAGAGAAGAAGAGAAGGAGGAGAAGAAGAAGAGGAAGTAAGAGGGAGAGAGAAAGAAGACGAAGAGGAAGAGAGAGAGAGAGAGAGAGAGAGGGGGGAGGAGGGAGATTCTTTCCCTTCCCTTCCTTGGAGGAGGGTGGCCACGCGTGTTTCCTCTTCCTTCTTCCCCGAGTTTTACTACCTTGCCCACAAACTTAATCCCTATCCTGTGAGATTTTCCCCCCTCTTCTGCTTAAGAGGCTGCTGAAATTCTTGCAAGAATTACACCTAAAGCAAGGAATATTGGGAATAGCCCCCAAGCGAAGAATGTCGAGTGCGGGTGGCAATCCCACAAACTGCGATGAAGCCTCAGGCAAGGGCCCCACTATCAACCCAACTGTGGTTCCGGTCATAAGTAATGTATTTCCAAATTAATGGATGCTTGCAAGATTATCACATGAGACACGTTAGGGCCATATTATGCCGCTCAAGAATAGGACATTGAAAAGGATAAACTGCATCATAAGTATTTGAAGGATCGAATTCCCCAAATGTATGTATTAAGAGAAGTTAATTGCATTTAGATGCCATACGATAAACTCATAAACAGCATGTAAGGCTTGAAGCACTGCCGCCTTCCCATCCTCACGATAATAGATATGTTTCCACCACACCATTAGTATGGCATAGCTCGCACATTTGATGGAAGGCAGGATAAGTGATTTAGCCTAAGGAAATTCATTTTCGAAGCTCTAACTAGGCTTTGCCCAAGCTCTTACTAGCAACACAAACTAATAGCTCATGTTTGGTAGATTGGAACCTTGATGTTATGCATAGTTAGTGCAAATAACAATCATGAGGGGTAAAACTAATATGCCTTGGGGACCGTCTAGCAACTACTACCATCATCAACCCAACTTGGGGGATTGGGCTAGGTACGAATTACAATCCCAATCTTCAAAGGCAAGAGGAGAGCTCAAGGGATTGAGAAGACTGATTCAAAGTAAAGACGACTAATCTTTGGAAAAAAGGTTGAGTTACCGAACAATGTAACTGACCTATACGACTTATGTCTTGTACTGTGTCTGAAACCTTAGCATATGCTTTAGTCGAAAGAAGGGTGTGTTAAGTAATTTTACATAGAATCCCTCTTGATCCCAAGGGGAAGAGCAAATACACGATGGAAAGGTTATCACACCTATTATGCAATGTTTTAAAAAGGATAGCATTGTTTTGTTGATGGATCGAATAACATTCTAAATGCTTTTTCATTAAACTGATTGTTGGGATGTGATCTAGATGATTATTCCAAGTGCTTGTGTTTTGGTAGGGGTCAATAATCACAAGTTGCCATGGAAAATAAAGGAATGTTTCCTTGGAAGATGATATTAAGTTGATTGCCTTGATTGTGCTTGATTCTTAATTGGATTAATTAATAAACGATATTTTACATGGGTGGATCATCTCCAAGCTCACGACGCAGATTACCCCAAGAGGGCACTACTCAATTCACGGGCCGAAGGTTGAGTGGTGAAAAGGCCAACCACGCAAAGTGTGTCTCACTCCTAGGTCGCTTGGGGTTAGTGGAGCTCTAGACACCCCTTGGTGAGTCCGAAACGGAGCTAAAGACTGCCGTGAGCCCAATGTCTGGAGGTGTTGGAAGATCATATTCTAGATACTAGATAGAAATTATGGTGCCATGTGATTTGAACCGGATACTTCTATTGGACAAAAGGGAATATATAATTTCTCCTATATGGGCAAGAGACAAAGATTAACTTGAAGATAAGTTAAGGAACTTGTTTGTCAAAAGGATTGCTTGCTCTATGTTCATGTATGTGCCATGAAATTACACAAACGAACCTCGTTCCCTAAGAGGCCTAATTCATGAAGCTGATTTTGAATGCCACACATAAATGTGATAGGACCTAATTAGAAAACTAATGCTATCAAGGGAAGAGGGTGGGCAAAACCCCTTCTCACAAGGTTTTGCCGTCGTTTGACCTCTATGTATGATTAGGTTAGAAGCTGATTCATGTCATTTTAGGGGACTGGAAATGGACTTTACCCTATGGGTAGAGAGATCGCGCAATGCATCCCTCTCATCTCCCATTCTCTTTGAACCAAGTGCGGTATGGATCTGCTTTGGGTTGGGTATCTCTGTGTAAAGTAGGATGGTCCAAAATCCGACGCTAGAATGCTATCAGGAGACCTTGACCCCTAGGAACCTAGATTTCAGATCGATCCTAGTGGGTTCAGCCGTGAATGTTCCGTTGCGGAGGAGACTCGGGAGACCCTAGGTGACAAACCCCGAAACATTCCATGGGAGTGCCGGGTGGCGATGCTTAGATTCGTTTCTCAATGGACCGCTAAAACTACTTGGATAGCCAATAGGCGGGCATGTTGCAGTTGGTATCAAAGCAAAACTTTGTAATGTTAATGTATGGTTCATAAACATATCCTAAATAGAATAACCTAAGTGGTATGGTTTGATTGTTATGCACCTTTGGTACCCACGAATGCTGACATGCAAGAGAAGAAATTCATTCTTAAGAAAATTAAGGCATCCGAGTTTGATGGAGAAGGGATAGATGTCGCAGCCGAGGCAAAGATATGGATTGAGTCAATGGATGATTATATTTTTTCTTTGGAAACTGCTCCTACCAATCAAGCAATGACAACCAAAATTAAGTTTGTTGGTCAAGCTTGGTTATGATGGAAGCAATGGTACAAAGATCAAGGTGTTTCTGAAGACGTTGTCACTTGGGCTCAGCTAAAAGATGTTGTACACGGACGATACCTTCCACCAACTTACCAGACTTTGAGGATGAATGAATTCTTCAAGCTCAAGCAGCTATAATTAACCTTGGAAGCTTACTACTCAAAGTTTGTAACCCTACTAAAGTACGCCCCACCTATGGATATTGTGCAGTAAGTATCCAAGTTTTGCCATGGCCTAAACACTCCTCTAAACCACCGTCTTGAAGCAATGCATCCAACGAACTTGCAAGATGCATTACTTCGAGCAAAATCAATCATCCAAGAACTTGGATCAAGCAAAGATGATTCCCAAGATCAGGAGAAGAGCTGCCACTTGTGCGCGCAGAGTTAGGGCACATCCGTAGGAGATGTCCCACACCATTGATGCTTCCTCTGCAAAGAGCTAGAACACGTCCAAGTCAACTGCCATAACTTAAGTCCAGAAGATGAACCTCGAAGGAAACGAAGCTACACAAGTGCAATCTTTGGATATATAGAGGGATCATATGAAGACGAAGACCTAAAACCCATAACACCTCTTTAGGATGATTAGAAGTCTTAGAAATTTTGTCAATATGAAATACATTTTGTATTGGAATAAACTTTACTCTTGTAACTACCATTAACATGAGTAATATGAGTTGCATCTATTTTGAGCCTAAAACTTGCAAATGACTAGAGATACTCTAGCAAGGATTGGGTCTTTCTAGAATGTCAAAGCTTAGAAGTATTCTTTAGTATTACAAGCAAAACGGATTGTCCATGGAGCCCAGTCCCGAACTAAGAAGAGGACAATCTAGGTACATAGTTTCTAAGATAAAAGACCACTTCGATCTGCTAAAAGGATCCTAGGACAATTTGGTAAGAAGAAACTCCTACCAAGGACAACTAAGAACCTTGTGAACCCAAGTGATAAAGCTCTCCATTGTTTCTATTTCAGGGGGAGTTAGGTCATTTCAAAAGGGAATGTCCAAAGCACCCTATACATCAATGCTCCAAGTGCCAAACATTGGACATAATTATGTCAAGTGTCCCAATAGGACTCGAAGAGAACTTGAACTTACAAGGAATGAAATTATACAAGCTCCAGTGATCTAGAATATACCAGATACTTAGGAAAAACCTAGAGGATATCCATGAGATGTAATTGCAATAAACTCTTTACTTGTAATCCAGACTCAGCTAGATCTAATACAATAAGTTGATGTTTCAAAAGACTGCATGTTTATGAGTGATCAAAGTAGCGCAGGGGATGGATGATGGGTCTTAACCCACAGGCCCTAAGCCCTACTAATCCTTCCCTTTCCCAGATCTTCCAAAATGAGGACATCTCGAGTTCTTTAAGGGGGCCAATATGTACCATTCTACAACGGGGGCATAGGAACCCCCCCAACTTCCAATGCCGACAGCTAGCAGAGGAAGAGGGGGGAATCAGCATGATGATGACGAGGGAGGGGCAGCTATAGTTGATGTGGAAAGATGGCAAAAACATGGACGAGTAGGCAGTTGATGGTGACTGAGTATTTGTAGATGAAGACGCCGATAACATTATTGAGAGGGAGGGGAGGCCACATGTTTACTCCCCCTTGGGCAAAACGGCCCCGTTCACAAGACGGGCAACTGGGAGGCCCCAAAAAACTCCCCGCCACCATGTAGTATCTCACCCCCCATAATATTCCACCACCACTTCATGTTCCCCCCCCAAAAAAATAATCCCCCCTCCCTTATATAAACCTCCCCATCGTAAGAGGTAAGAAGGTATTGGAACGGAAGGGCATGGGCACTGAGCAACACGCTAAGGGAGAGAAAGCGAGAGCAACATGCTAAGAAGAAGAGGAGAAAGAAAGAGAGAGAGAGAAAGAAGAAGAAGAGGGAAAGAGAGAGAGAGGGGGGGAGGGAGAGAGGGAGATTCTTTCCCTTCCCCTCCTTAGAGGAGGGTGGCCACATGTGTTTCCTCTTCCTTCTTCCCGAGTTTTACTGCCTTTTCCGCAAACTTAATCCCTATCCTGTGAGCTTTTCCCCCTCTTCTGCTTAAAAGGCTAGTGAAATTGCTACAAAAATTACACCTAAAGCAAGGAAGATCAAGAATGGTCCCCCGAGCGAAGAATGTCGAGTGCATGTGTGGCAATCCCACAAACCGCGACGAAGCCTCGAGCAAGGGCACCACTACCAACCCAACCGCGGTTCCAATCGTAAGTAATGTATTTCCAAATTAATCGATGCTTGCTCGATTATCCCACGAGACACATTAGGGCCGTATTATGCCACTCAAGAATAGGACATTGAAAATTATAAACTACATTGTAAGTATTTGAAGGATCGAATTTCCCAAATGTGTGTATTAAGAGAAGTTAATTGCATTTAGATGCCATACGATAAACTCATAAATAGCATATAAGGCTTCAAGCATTGCCATCTTCCCGTCCTAACAATAATAGATGTGTTTCCACCACACCGTTGGTATGACATAGCTTGCACACCTGATGGAAGGCAAGATAAGTGATTTAGCCTAAGGAAATTCATTTTCAAAGCTCTAGGCTTTGCCCAAGCTCTTACTAGCAACACGAATTGATAGCTCATGTTTGGTAGATTGGAACATTGATGTTATGCATAGTTAGCACAAATAACAATCATGAGGGCTAAAACTAATATGCCTTGGGGACTGTCTAGCAACTACTACCTTCATCAACCCAACTTGGGGGATTGGGCTAGGTATGAATTACAATCCCAATCTTCAAAGGCAAGAGGAGAGCTCAAGGGATTGAGAAGACCGAGTCAAAGTAAAGACCACTAATCTTTGGAAAGAAGGTTGAGTTATCGAACAATGTAAATGATCTATAGAACTTATATCTTGTACTATGTTTGAAACGTTAACATATGCCTTAGTCGAAAGAAGGGCGTATTAAGTAATTTTACATAGAATCACTCTTGATCCCAAGGGGGAGAGCAAATACGCGATAGAAAGGTTATCACACCTATTCCTTCAATATTTGGAAAAGGATAGCATTGTTTTTGTTGATGGATCGAATAATGTTCTAAATGCTTTTGCATTAAATTGATTGTTGGGATGTGATCTGAATGATTATTCCAAGTGCTTGTGTTTTGGTAGGGATCAGTAATGACAAGTTGCCATGGAAAATAAAGGAATGTTTACTTGGAAGATGATATTAGGTTGATTGCCTTGATTGTGCTTGATTCTTAATTGGATTAATTAAGAAATGATATTTTACACGAGTGAATCATCTCCAAGGTCACATCGCGGATTACCCCAAGAGGGCACTATTCGATTCACGGGCCGAAGGTCGAGTGGTGAAAAGGCCAACTACGGAAAGTGTGTCTCGCTCCTAAGTCACTTGGGGTCAGTGGAGCTCTAGACACCCCTTGGCGAGAACAGAACGGAGTTGAAGACTGCAGTGAGCCCAATGTCTGGAGGCGTTGGAAGATCCTATTCTAAATGCTAGATAGAAATTATGGTGCCATGTGATTTAGACCAAGTGCTTCTATTGGACAAAAGAAAATATATAATTTCTCTTTATGGGCAAGAGAAAAAGATTAACTTGAAGATAAGTGAAGGAACTTGTTTGTCAAAAGGATTGCTTGCTCTATATTCATGTCTGTGCCCTGAAATTACGCAAACGAACCTCGTTCCCTGAAAGGCCTAATTAAGGAAGTTGATGTTGAATGCCACACATAAATGTGATATGACCTAATTAGAAAACTAATGCTATCAAGGGAAGTGGGTGGGAAAAACCCCTTCTCACAAGGTTTTACCGTCGTTTGACCTCTAGGTATGGTTAGGTTAGAACCCGATTCATGTCATTTTAGGGGACTGGAATGGGACTTTACCCTATGGGTAGAGAAGTCGAGCGATGCATCCCTCTCGTTTTCCATTCTCTTTGAACCAAGTACGGTATGGATCTGCTTCGGATTGGGTATCTCTATGTAAAGTAGGATGGTCCAAAATCCGATGCTAAAATGCTATCAGGAGACCTTGACCCCTAGGAACCCAGATTTCATGTAGATCCTAGTGGGTTCGGCCACGAACGTTGTGTTGCGGGGCGGGACTTGAGAGACCCTAAGCGACAAACCCCGAGACATTCCATGAGAGTATTGGGTGGTGATGCTTAGATTTGATTCTCAACAGACCACTAAAACATGCTTGGAGAGCCGATAGGCAGGCAAGTTACAAATTGATTGGATAGATATCATCTTGAAGGACGTATAGATGCAAAAAACATTTTGGATTCCAATTTATGATTCTTCTACTTTCTAATTCATTGATACTATGGAGGAGGAAACTCTAACTAACTCCACGAAGGCTAGATCAGTTTACGGCAACACCTTTCTTGATGTAGCAACCAACCATCAGGATCTTGATGTAACAAACGAGAACAATAAAGAGATGTTTCTCTGCTGAGTGAAGACAAAGTGTTTTGGGCTAAACAGAGCACTCCACATTGGTGGAGACGGCGAGCAACACTCGCCACGTCTAGTGCACCCTGCTATTCACGTCTCCTTCACGCAGAGCCTTTATTTTCCACTCTCTCAGCACTCAACCATGAGCCGTGCAGCCTCCCCACACCAATCTGCTCACTCATGTCAAGATTGTGGGAAAGAAGAAAGAAGTCTCACTTGTAGCTTTCTCACTTGCACAATGGGGGAATACACACAAAGCTGGAGGCTGAAAACAGTTTTCCTCTTCTTAGTTGTGTAAGCCAAAAAGAACACCAGTATAGAGAAATAGAAGAACCATATATATAGGTCTCAAACCAAACTCAACTAACTAAGGTGGCATACTAACTAAGCCACGAACTAGAGTAGATAAGGATAGCTGTTATCTAGCTATTATTCATGGGCGGTGTACCAACCGCAGCTGCAGAAGCTAACATGTCGGTGACATAAATGCACAACAGTCACCCTGGCATATCACGAGTGGAGCTTGATATCTCAACACTCCCCCTCGAGCTCAATCCCAATTTCTGCACACCCAGCAGGTCTCTGAACTTGCGCAGCTTCTCTACACCCAATGCCTTCGTGAATATGTCAGCTACCTGATTCTCTGTGCTGATATAAACTAGATCAATAAGACCTAGTAAAACCCTCTCCTGTACATAATGAAAATGCACCTCAATGTGCTTTGTTCTAGCATGATAGACTGGGTTATTTGCCAAGTGTATACTACTTATGTTGTCACAATAAATGACAACTGGCCCATCTGTAGGTTGATGCATATCATAAAGTAGCTTATGCAACCAAGCTACCTCACATGCAGCCATTGCTGCACCCCTGTACTCAGCCTCTTTGCTCGACAAGGCAACTGTAGGCTATTTCTTACTGCTCCAAGTGACTGCAGCACTCCCAAAAGAGAACACATATCCACTGGTAGATCGTCTATCAAAAATACTACCAGCCCAATCAGCATCAGTGTATCCATGCAACTGTATCCGAACCCCAGTCTCATAAAATAGTCCATACTGTAATGTGGACTTCACATACCTGAGTATGTGTCTAGCCACATCCAAATGCGGTTTCCTTGGAGCCTACATAAACTGACTTACCAATCCAATAGCATAGCTCAAATCTGGCCTGGTAATAGTCATATAAATCAAACTTCCTACTATGCATCTGTACATAGTAGGGTCTTCAAGAAGCTCACCTGCATCTGCGCTCAGCTTCACATTCTGCTCCAAAGGAACTGAAATAGACTTACAGCCTGTCATCCCATATTTGGACAGCATGTCCAATCTATACTGCCTCTGTAAGAGCCGTATCCCACTTGGTGATCTAATCACCTTAATGCCCAAGAAATAACGCAGCTCTCCCAAATCCTTCATCTCAAACTTCTGCTTCAATAGCATTTTTACATGAAGGATATCTTCATCACTATCACCTATCATAATCAAATCATCAACATAAATGACAAGTAGCATAGTATCTTTCTTTGTTTTTCTCACATAAAGTGAGAAATCTGCCTTGGAAATCTGAAAGCCAATAGTGACAAGATACTGTCCTATCTTGTCAGACCATGCTCTAGGTGCTTGCTTCAAGCCATACAAGGCTTTCTTCAACCTGCAAACAAACTCAGGATGAACAGCATGCACATAACCTGGTGGCTGCTCCATATAGACCTCTTCTTGCAAATCACCATGCAAGAAGGCATTCTTTACATCCATCTAATGTAAAGACCATCCCTTTGATGCAGCCATAGCAATGATTGCTCATACAGTTGCCATCCTTGCAACTGGACTGAATGTTTCTTCATAGTCAATGCCATATGTTTGTGCATACCCCTTGACTACTAATCTTGCCTTGTATCTGTTCACAGAACCATCTACATTGTGCTTCACCTTATAACCCACTTACAACCAATTGCATTCTTATCTTTAGGCAAATGTACCAATTCACATGTAGCATTTGCTTCCAAGGCATCCATTTTTTCATCCATGGCTTTCTCCCAATTTTCTTTTCCCATGGCTTGCTCAAAAGAAGTGGATTCTGGATCCTATATCACTTTGACTATATAAGCATAGTGAATGGCTGTAAATCCATCATATTTCAGCCTATCCACAGGATACCTAGCTCTCGTAGACCTGCGCAAAGTAGGCTCACTTCCAGGTGCTCTCAAAACATCCCTGGTCTTCCTTACTCCAGGTGTAACAACAGAAGGAATACCCAACTCATCATCAATGCTCTGTTGTGAGCACTAGATTCACTATCCACATAAGAGTGACCTGCATTCACATCAAACATGGGCTAATCTACCTTCTCTTTTCCTTTTCGTGAAACCTGCATACCACTATCTGCATTGCTTTGAGAAGATTCTCCTGATCTCAATCTGCCTGTCCATGGCAAAGAATGTGAACCATTGCTAGAGGACACTCCAGGTCCACTAATATCTTGTGACTGCTGCTGCGAATTCTGTGCAGCATTACCATTTTGTGCATCTACATTATCAATCACATTTACTGGTTTATACCAGCTACTCATCTCATCAAAAATAACATCTCTAGTCACTGTAAACTTACGAGTAGAAGGGTTATAGCATCTATACCCTTTCTGCTCTACAAAGAGTAACCAATAAAGATGCACTTCTCAGCTTTTGGATCCAACTTGGATCTCAACTCATCTAGCACATGAACATAGACAATGCAACCAAAAAATTTCAAATGAGAAATATCTGGTTTCCTACCAGTATACCTCTCCTCTGGAGTCATCCCATGTATTGCTGCAGTGGGAGTCCTATTCATTATGTAGACTGCTATAGCAACTGCTTTAGCCCAATAAAAATCTGGCAAGTCTTTTTCGTTGAGCATGGCACGAGATACCTCCCCAATATGCCTGTTTTTCCTTTCTGCAATTCCATTTTGTTGTGGGGTATGACTGCATGAATATTGCTGCTTTATGCCATGCTCCTGCAGGAACCTTGCAAACTCATTTGAGAGGTACTCTCCCCCTCCATCTGACCTTAGGCATTTTATTTACAGGCATGTTTCTTTTTCAACCATAGCTTTAAGAGTTTTGAAATGCCCAAAAACTTCACTTTTCTTTTTCATAAAGTACACCCAAACTTTTCTACTATAGTCATCAATAAAAGTGACAAAATAATGACAGCCTCCAATAGATGCAGCTTTAGTAGTCCACACATCAGAGTGGATTAATTCCAATGGCTTCTTACTCTCTTGAACATGTCTAGGAAATGGTTTCCTTGCCTGTTTTCCAAATTGACAGGCTTCACATACCTTATGCATTTCTGCAACCTTGAATTTAGGCAATCCTGCAACAATATTTTGGGCCTGCATTGATTTAAGTCGATGTACACTAACATGACCAATGCGTTTATGCCAAATATCAATATCTGCAACTACACTGGTCCCATGTGCAAACATTGTTGCACTCAATTCGGGCATGTCTGCATCCAACATAAACATTCTACCCTTTTTCTTTCCTTTCGCTATCAGGCGACCTTTATTTTTCATATCCTCAACAAAGTATCCATGAGGATTAAATCTGACGTGCAAGCCCTGCTCAACCATTTGACCAACAGAAACCAGATTCTTGGTGATATTCGGGACATGAAATACATCTGACATGTATTTCTTTTTTCCATCCTACACAAACAAAGGAATTTTTCCAATCTGCACAATAGGATGTGCAGTATCATCACCAGTCTCCACAAATCCTAATTTTTTCATTTTCCTTGCATCCTGCATCCATTCTGCATGACCTGTCATGTGGTTTGACGCATCTGAGTCAACATACCACACTTTGCACTTGTCACAGAATTGTTCATGTGCTGCACCATAAACAAATGCTCATTTCTGTCATCACCCTGTCTACTAGAAGATGCATAATTCCCTTGTTGGAATTTTCCATTCATGATGTCATTCTGCTTTTTATAGCAGTCTTTAGCCATATGACCCATTTTACCACAGTAGTTGTATTCAACATTGTTGTTTGCATTTTGGCCTCTTTGCCATCCACCACGACCTCTTTGGCTCCCCCTGCCTCTAGAGTTACCATGTCCTCCTCCATAGGACTGGTTTTCTTGAGTTTGCTGCATATTTTGATTTCTACCACGGCCTCCAGATCGGCCTCCTCTACCTTTGCCTCTACCTCTTCCAACATTCGAGTAGAAGACAGTTTCTTTTGAAGTTCCTCCTGAAGAAGATGCACCACCATTTCTCTCCTCCTCAAAAATTAGAAGAGCAATCAACTCCTCAAAATCAGGAAATCTTTCACAGACGAAAATGGATGTTCAGAACTGTACATAATCCTTTCCTAGGCCATTCAAGGTCATAGAAACTAAATCATCATCTTCCACTGGCGACCCAATGGAAGCAAGTGTTTCTGCAATCTTCTTCACCTTCATGTGGTAGTCATTGATGCTCATACTTTCTCTTTGCACATTGTGCAACTCTTGCTTGAGCTGCATTTTCCTAGCTTGCGTATTTGTGCTATACATTTTTGACAAAGTATCTCATGCCTCCTTTGGCGTACTTGCATCCTGAATATGCACAATCATAGAGTCTAAAATACTGATAGACAGCCAGTACATAACTTTTCTAGCTCTCTCATGCCAATCTTTAAATGCCTGCATTTGCTGTTGATTGGGAACATCAGGAAGAACTGGTTCTTCTTTATTTCCTGCAATGAATTCCCAATATCCTTTTCCCATAAGGAAATTCGTCATTCTAAACTTCCATGGTTGGAAGTTGTTCTTGTCAAGCTTTTCAGTGACAATCTGTGAAAGAGAATCAGACGCCATTACAGAACACTGCAAAAAATTCTGTCACTGCAAAAAACACAGCTTCAGCCTCACAAGGGCAAATCTGCAAAACTAACGAAAGTGGTATTTGACCACACAGTCACTTCCTAGTGACGATTTTGCATCAAAACAGGCAACAATGATGATTTTGTAACTCTCAATGTCTCTGCACATAGGCATACGATGCAATTTCTACGGTAACTGGAAAACTTCTGCCTCTAAAACAGGCCCCGAAATGGCCTCAAATCAAAAAAACAAGGCATCTCAATCTGAGACAATGCACTCTTGCACTTTCCGGCTGTGCTACCTGCAGAGACTTGCTCCCAAACTCGAAAAATGAAAGCAACACTGGTCCTCTTACCAGAACACCGCAAACTTGGTTTGCTTTCTTGAGCTCCTTACCACAAACCAGGCTCTAATACCATGTCAAGATTGTGGGAGAGAAGGAAAGAGTATCACTTGTAGCTTTCTCACTTGCACAATGGGGGAAATACATACAAAGGTGGAGGCTAAAAATAGTTTTCCTCTTGTTAGTTGTGTAAGCCAAAAAGAACACCAGTAAAGAGAAATTGAAGAACCCTATATATGGGTTTCAAACCAAACTCAACTAACTAAGGTGGCATACTAACTAAGCCACGAACTAGAGTAGATAAGGATAGCTGTCATCTAGCTATTATTCATGGGTGGTGTACCAACCGCATCTACAGCTAACACGTCGATGACATAAATGCACAACGGTCACCTTGGCATATCACAAGTGGAGCTCGATATCTCAACAACTCACCTATGTACGAAGATGCATTTATGCAGCCGGAGTTTGCTACAACACAACCCGTGCAACCAAAACCTGTGTAGATGGAGCACATGTTTTAGGCAATCTCCAACATGCTCCTGCAAGTGAATCACACAAACCAAACCCTACTCAACTACTTATTGTCCAGCGCTCCTCACCTTCACAAACCCGATCCCAAAATCAGACCCAAACCATTCTCTGGGCTGCCGACCGAAGATGTGCAACCAAAACCTGTGTAGATGGAGCACATGTTTTAGGACGTCTCCAACGTGCTCCTGCAAGGGAATCACACAAACCAAACCCTGCTCAACTACTTATTGTCTAGCGCTCCTCACCTTCACAAACCCGATCCCAAATTTTCACCCAAACCATTCTCTAGGCGGCTGGACCATTTTGAGAATGTTTCAAGCTACCATCAATGGTCTGATGAGCGGAAGGCCATGGAGATTTGGACACTGTTGGAAAATGTCGCTGCAACTTGGTTCATCCAGCAGCAAGAAGAAATTAAAGGTGATTGGCAAGTCTTAAAAACATTACTGATAAAAAAAAATTCACATCAAAATATTACACAGACAGCACTTTAGCAGCTCAACGCTTTGAGGCAACAACAGCTTGAACTAGTAGCTCAATTTGCAGTTAGAATGAATCAGCTTTTACTGGAGCTGACCCCACAATGTCAGAAGACTTGAAGTTGTTCTTTCTTTGGCCACGCCTCCGTCATGGCATTTCCAGGCGAGTACGAGATCAAGGCTCAACCTCTTTTCATGCTGCCATTTAGATAGCACAACGTATCGAGGCCTCAACCAATACTGATACTCCAATGGCCATGGTTCCTCAACCAAGTGCACAGAGGCAACTAGTGGAGTCAACTCCAACACCCATGGATATCGATATCCAGAATGCTCAAATCAATTCTCGGCGAGCATTACCTACACGGGATGACCAAGGACGACCAAAGTGTTTTTATTGCAACAACTATGGCCATATTAAGCGGCATTGCAGGAAGCTTCGTATGCAACAACACCACTAGAATGCTCAGGTACAACTTGTTGATGCTGCCGCCTTAGCCGAATTGCTAGAAAACATCTAGGCCAGATGGTGGCGGAGGAGCATCACCCGCATATTCAAGCCGCCTCATCTTCCAGACGCATGGTGTGTTCAACTTTAGCCCATTTAGGTAACACATCTCATGAAGTTCTTCTAGACTCAGGCAGTAGCATTTCATCCATTAGTGAATAGTTAGTTCAGGAGTTAGGATTACACACAACCACAACACCTTCAATCCAGGTCTTGTTTGGCGATAACCAACAAGTATATCACTCTCATACACAAGCTCATTGTAATTTCTCTTTAGCTCAGCATTCTTTTTATGTGTTACCCAAGCAGTTGTTTCCCATGACTTGAGGCTATGATTGGTTTGTCAAGACAAAGGCTCAATTACATTTTGATACTCAACAACTGGTGTTACCAATTTCACTTCCAATTCCATTACTGATGTGCTCACACATAAACCCCACGATCATTCACACACAGGTCACATTAGAAAGCTCTCACACACGTTTGCGTGATGTTCAAGATATTTTAAGGAAGTTTCCTACCCTTTATCACACAAGAGCCAAGACCTCACAAATTAATTTCTTCACACAGCATGTAATCAACACAGGAGATTCCCCTCTTGTACGCATGGCATCTCACAGAAGGTCTCCCTTAGAAAAAGAAAGAATCGACCATGCAGTTTCAGATATGCTTCAGAAAGGAATCATCGTGCCATCTAATAGTAATTGGGTTTCTGAACCCCATCTAGTGCGCAAGGATGACGGCACTTATCGATTTTGCATCGACGTCTGACCCTTACATAAAGTCACTGTCCATGATCTTTATCCTCTCCCTAGGATAGATGATTTACTAGATCAGCTAGGTAAATCAAGATATTTCACATCTCTCGACCTGGCCTCTGGATATTGGCAGATACCATTGAACCCGGAAGATGCTCACAAAACAGCATTCCGCACTCAAAAGGGGCTATTTCAGTTTACTCGCATGCCCTTTGGATTATCTAATGCCGGAAGCACTTTCCAGCGAACAACAAACGCTATCTTTCATGATCTAATCGACAAAGGTGTAGTATTAGTGTATCTGGATGAGATATTGATTCACACACAGATGTGGCGGCAACATCTACAGGTTTTAGAGCAGGTGCTCAAGCACATCAATGAATATAACCTTCAACTGCAATTTAAAAAATGCCGATGGGGTAGTACTTTGCTCAAATTCTTGGGGTTTTTGATCTCTGCAGATGGCATACAGATGGATCCGTCTAAAGTCACCACAATCTCAAACTATCCTCCACCATCCTCAGTCAAAACCCTCCAAAGTTTCTTGGGCATGGCCAATTTCTCCCTACGCTTCGTCCCCAACCTAGCTGCGATTACCTATCCACTCCGACAACTCTTGAAGAAAGGCATACGATACAAATGGACTTCAGCATGCAACCAAAGCTTTGTCCGACTTAAACAAATCATTCAGAAAACTGCTCTATTAGCTCACCTAGACTTCTCAAAGCCTTTTAAGCTACAAACAGATGCTTCAAATCAGGGAATCGGGGCAGTTTTATTACAACAGGATGATCTTCAGAGGTGGCACCCCATCTCGTTCATTAGCTGCTCTCTTACAAAGGCCAAATAAAACTATTCAACAACTGAGAAGGAGTTACTGGCCATTGTGTGGGCATTTCACAAGTTTCACCCCTATCTACACGGCACAAAGGTCCAAGTCGAGACCGATCATCAGCCATTGGTCTCTTTAATACACAAACAACATCCACCAGGAAGATTACTCAGATGGTCCCTTGCCTTGCAGGAATATAAGTTCACTTTAACCTACTGTAAAGGAACACAAAATCTCATTGCTGATGGTCTCTCCCGTTCCGAATATCAGGCAGCTCAGTTCAATCCCCCACCCATGGCCTTACCAATCCACATAGACCAAATGGCGGCAATATAGCAGAATGACCCCATCATCAAACAACTCATTTTACAAGTAACCTCGCCTCAGCCCCACACTACTCAACGCAGGTTTGTAGTGATCAACAACGTCCTACACTATGTGGCCAACAATCAACAACCCCGCATCTTTGTGCCTCAAACATTACAAGGCCCATACCTGGAATTTTATCATAACTTTCCTCTCTCAGGACACCTGGGTTACATTATTACTGGCCAGGGATGCGGAAATCAGTGTCACAACATCTACATGAATGCCCTGTATGCCAGAGCATCAAATCGCCACCACAAAATGTTGGTTTTCTATCCTCCATACAGGTCAATGAGCCATTTGAGTTGGTTGGGTGGGACCTGATGGGTCCATTCCCTACGTCCATTACTGGAAACAAGCACATACTCATCATCACTGAGTACCTGACTCGATGGTGTGAAGCAGTTGCACTACCTGATGCCTCAGCTTCCACAATAGCTACCACATTGTTGGAGAAGCTGATTTTCAGTCATGGCTGCCCACAACAACTATTATCTGACCAAGGCCCTCAATTCATCAGTGAGGTCCTCAAAATACTGACCCAAAGTTTAGGCGTCGAACAGTTGTTCACTTCACCTTACCATCCACAGACGAATGGCCTAACAAAGAGATTAAATAGAACAATCAAACAGGTAATATCCGCATTTGTCAACCCTTACATCAGGATTGGGATCAGGTGCTTCCATTTGCAATTCACGCATACAACACATCAGTCCAAGCCTTCGACAAAGGTCAGCCCATTTCGAGCGCTTTATGGGCGGGATCCGCGACTTCCACCTGATTTGAACTCTCTTCAAGTGGCCCCAACTCAAGCCGAAGCATCTGATTGGTGGTTGTACCTTCAACAATGACAGCCCATCCTACGCAGAGAAATACATCATAACCTCCACGTGGCTCAACAACGTCAAAAACGTGACTATGACCAAGGACGACATCCAGTGGAATATGCTTCAGGAGATATGGTCATGGTCTATTTTCCATCGCGTCGCAAAGGGCTCAGTGAATCCCTTCTACATCGATGGGTAGGCCCATACAAAGTCCTACAGTGCATACGCACAAATACATATCGTTTGCATCAAATCAGTCAGTAACTATGGCACATGTAATCAGAATCAAGCCCTGTAAACTGCCCATTGTATAGCTTACATATCTCACTCCTGGAAGCATCCTTTGTTTATAGGGGGGAGGTGTGGAGGAGGAAACTCTAACTAACTCCACGAAGGCTAGATCAGTTCACGGCAACACCTTTCTTGATGTAGTAGCCAACCATCAGGATCTTGATGTAACAAACGAGAACAATAAAGAGAGGTTTCTCTGCTGAGTGAAGGCAGAGTGTTTTGGGCTAAACAAAGCACTCCACAATACTAAATGAAAATATGTACGACGCACTCATGGTAGTCACCTCTTATGAGTCGGACCTTGTGCTTGGGTAACACAAGGTGTTTGTTTTTTTGTTTCTGACTGTCAATCCTCATCAAGGAATATACATAGAGAGAAATCAAGTTCTCTAAGCATTAAACATAGCTTCAATACGGTTTGGAAAAAAGAGGTTGTCAAGAAGGGAGAGGTTACAATATAGTCATGAGTTAAATATGCTCCCCGATAAGTACTTTCAAGATATAGATAGGGATAGGCAAAGATATGCAGATAATCATTTGTATTTGAATATATATTTGCAAATACTTGGATGCATACTTGGTTACAAAGAATTCACCAGTTCATTCCTCTGTATCAATTTTTTATTTTAATCATTAATATCCCCTTAGACAATTTATCAAGTAAGGAAACATCATTTCAAAAATAAGAGTGAAGTTGATTGAATGATTAGTAGAAGGGACTTCTATAGCACAAATTGTTATTCTAATTCGTATCTCACCCTACCATTATTTCTTTTTAAGTAAACATGTTTCATCAATTAGATCTTCTTGGATCAGTTTGATGATTAAATAGCAACGAGTTTGCCAAAAACTTCACAAATAAATAATGTGTTATTGTTTCTATTTATTGATCAATATTACAAAAAATTTACCTTAATAAAGTATAAGAGAGAGATTACGAATTAAGATATTGAAAAATGTGATACAAATAAATATTCAATGTTTATTTCTTTCTTTTCTTTAAGCATGCAGATCCAGATGGGAATATATTTTTCTATTTGGGCAAAACATAGCCTATTGGAATTTCCCCCTATACGAGGATTCAAAGCTTAATCAGCAAAGAAGTCTCGACTAAGTGTTTGTAATTAAGTAGTAGCACCAATCTCAAGTACATCTAAATATGACGTTTATTTGCTAATTATATTAGCAAAGTTTCTTCCTTTCCCCGACCCATTGATCAGGAAGAATTTTGTATTTTTTTATCAAAATAGATTTAATGTGTAATAGAAATGCCATTCTCAATTTCAATACATTTTGTTTTAAACTAGTAGAAAATATTACATAAATGTAGCATATAAGAAGGAAAAAGAAATCATAAAGGAATATTCGCAACAAAGTGTAAATGAATTGCATGATACCTCTCAAAAATAAAAAATTGATCAGAGACAATGACTGCACTGTTGAATCAGAGGTACATGGCCACATCAACGACAAATTTAACAGAGATACATGGCGATGGCGACAACAACGACAAATTCAAGAGAGATGCATGGCGAAGGGGACGACACCATCGACACCAAGACAAGTAACAGCCCATGGCGACGACGACGACACGACAAGGAAAGCAGACAACAACGACAAATTCAAGAGAGACGCATGGCGAAGGGGACAACAACGACATCAAAGACAAGTAACATGGCGATGGCGACGACGACGACACGACAAGGCAAGCAGACAACAACGACAAATTCAAGAGAGACGCATGGCGAAGGGGACAACAACGACATCAAAGACAAGTAACGTGGCGATGGCGACAACGACGACACGACAAGGCAAGCAGACAACAACGACAAATTCAAGAGAGAGGCATGGCGAAGGGGACGATACCATAGACACCAAGACAAGTAACAGCCTACGACAAATTCAAGAGATGCATGGCGAAGGGGACAATAACGACATCAAAGACAAGTATCATGGCGATGGCGACAACGACGACACGACAAGGCAAGCAATATCAGGCTTCAGCCCCCAGCGGGGTTTGAACTCGCGACCTTTCGCTTACGAAACGAACGCACTACCACTGTGCTATGGAGGCGCTCGGTTCAGAAACTCGTGTTATTCATATGATGTCAAAACTCTCAACCTAATAGAGTCACCGCCGTCATCACGAAAAGTCCACGACGTGCGCAATTAAGACAAGTTCCCAAAAGGAATCGATTTTGATGTTCCAAATCTTTAGGGAATGCTGGTTTTATAACCAACACACTCGAAATACATGCAGCTATTTTCAAAGGCATAAAAAGTTCCAGCCAACATTTCTAGAATTCTAAATAGAAATAAAGTAAAATGTCATTTTTTTGTTAGCACGGGATGGAGAGGGGGGGAGGTGGGCAGGGTGGGGTGGGGGTGTAAGCCATTCCCACACACTTCACCACACTTTCAATTGTGTAGCAACTAAAGATAGCCATATTTTGGAGAAGATGCATCTTGCTCTACCAAATCTTACTATGCACATTGTGGAAGGGCGGTGGTTTTCATTTTTGGCGAGGTAAGCAAGTTTGTTCATACTTATAAAGTTGAACACGACCTTCTTAAAAAGATTTTGTAAGCTTTAGTTGGATGACATGAATATCTTTACTAGTCCTTAGTACTAACTCCCGCATTACAAAAAAAGACAGGCATCTATTTTTAGTACATAGCGAGACAAATGAGCATGCTACATCATGTTCATTTTACTTGCAAAAGTCCCACAAAGTCCAATAAGAGCTAGACCTAGAATCGCCACCATATGCACATATTAACTATGGAAAGGAGAAGGAACCACCATGAAAACACATTACATCTATGATGCTCTTAGGGCCAATTGGTTCATGCCAAAACACACATAAACATGGCACTTGAGTTTCCAAACACTTAGCCATTCTTCATCACAACATTACATCCAATAAGCATTCCCTTGTTCCAAGCCTCTCTCACCTCTTCGTTGTTGCTCCCATTCCTTATATGATGAGAGAGGTCTCTTTTCTTAAGTCCAATTAGAAATTGCAAGAAGCAAACTATCCTTATTCATTAATGAGTGCTAGCCTTGTTGGATAGGAGTATATCTGAGTTGTGGAAGGTTCATGTTTTAATACATAAAAATTAGGCGAATTCGGAAAGCATTGCTCTTTAGGCAATTTCTATCTTTGGGTGAAAGGATTTTCTACCCCTCAAAATTCCAAATATGTGACAATAAAAGAAATCTTCTCTTATTCATGGAATAAGCAAAGCCTTCAGTAAATTCTCAATAAGATGCTTAGATTGCAATATGTAATAAAGTTAAAGGAGGAGTTTATTATACTTTGATATATTGAACACTTTGAGGCATCAAAGAAGCCAAGAAGGCTCGACTAGATTGTGACTATCTTTATGAAAATGCATTAAGAACAAATATGGTTTTCTTACTTTTTTTGAGCTACCTCCTCTTCTTCTCGCCCTTGCATACAAACGTGAGTTTGTATTTCACAAACTACATCCTCTTTCAAACAATTCAAATCATTAGTTCAAATGACTTTCTCATACACAAGCATCACTACAAGATATAGACCTTATACCGACGTTTAAAGTGATGAAAATACAAATAACAAAATTTGCCCCCGTCGTCGCAAAAAGCGTCGTTATTGACGACGCCATAGAAACGTCGCTATTGACGTCGCTATTGGTGTCGCTAAATGCGTCGCTATTTGCGTCGCAAATAGCGACGCATATAGCGCGTCGCAAATAGTGACGCATTTAGCGACGCCAATAGTGATGCAACCAGTAAATTTGCGACGCGCATAGCAACGGCAATAGCGACGCAAGCAGTAAATTTGCGATGCCAATAGCGACGGTAATAGGGATTAAAAAAATTTTGTGGCAGAGCCATACAAAATAGTTTCTGTACTACTGTATACAAAGCGCTTGGAAACAAAAAGAATATATACTGAAATCATAAAACTGATACATGAAATAAATTCATAATTGCATAAAAAGTGATTGGTACAATCATGACAGGATATCACTAATACATAGAAAATGTCTACATAGATCAGGCGACTAAAAAATAAAGGTGTGCGAGCTAGAAATCCTCGTCCCCCGAAAGCTCGTCCCGCCGCAAAGGAGCATTGAACGGATTCTGCAGAAAAAGAAACAACACACCAATCCACCATACAATAATGCATTTAAATATCTCATGGTAACTACGGACAAGAAAGATGAGTGACTTACAGGGCCGCCGCGTCTGTACAATCGGTTGATCAATGCATTGAGACCGTGCCTCTCTGCATATCGAGTCTCAAGGCCTTGTGGATTGCGATTTGTAATGGAGTGCTACAAAGAAAACAAAATGCTAGCTGTTAGAAACATGATTTTCAGTACAAAGATTATTTCAAAAAAACAAACAAGCAAAACAAAAGAGAAACTTACAAAGTCCTCCAAATATGTCATGTGGTCGCCACTCCCAAGATGATGGACCACTCCAGCCTCAAGTCGTGCCCTCGCCGCCTTGCGCTGCTGACTCCAAGGCCCTGGAGAATCTGTAGCCTCCTCCCTCAGTTGGCGCCAGTCGTCTGCATCTAACCACTCGGGCTTTGCAGCCCCACTCTTAATTGCCTTGCGTGTCTTGGATCATCTATGTGACATGTATGCACGCATGCAATCCATCATCCAGCCCGTAGAGAATCTATCTACTGCGGCTGGCACCGGAAACTCCTCGTGCAAGGATGCTGCTATGTAGTCCTTGCTCCCCTCCGGTATGTTCTTCCAATGATCCAGGACATTGTGCCGAAAAACTTGTTGGCACAACTCTCTCATGCGAGCCATCACCCTCCTCCCCTCATCATTCATGATGATGGCTCCTGACCTTCTATCGACCAGATATCCATAACCCCTAGGAGTCTGCCTAAGATGGGTCCTCTCCCATCTCCATCCACGCTCCTGGGCATATCCAGGAGACCCCTCCACATCCGGTGCACCGACGGGGGTAACCTCTCTCAGAGTGGCACCCAAAGGGTGTTGAGATATCGAGCTCCACTCGTGATACGCCAGGGTGACCGTTGTGTATTTATGTCACCGACGTGTCAGTTGCAGATGCGGTTGGTACACCGCCCATGAATAATAGCTACATGATAGCTATCCTTATCTATTCTAGTTCGTGGCTCAGTTAGTATGCCACCTTAGTTAGTTGAGTTTGGTTTGAGACCCATATAGAGGGTTCTTCTATTTCTTTGTACTAGAGTTCTTTTGGCTTACACAACTAAGAAGAGAAAAACTGTTTTTCAGCCTCCACCCTTGTGTGTCTTCCCCCATTGTGCAAGCAAGAAAGCTTCAAGCGAGACTCCTTCCTTCTCTCCCACAATCTTGACATGGTATCAGAGTCTTGTTCGTGGTAAGGAGCTCAAGAAAGCAAGCCAAGCTCGCGGTGGTCTGGTAAGAGGAGCAGTGTTGCTTTCATTTTCTGTTTTGGGAGCAGATCTCTACAGGTAGCACAGCCGAAAATTGCAGGAGTGCATTGTCTCAGGTTGAGACGCCCTTCGCGGTGAAGCAAGAGGGCAGTATATGCTGCGGGAAGAGCTTTAGCTCTTGGCGACCCTGTTTTTTTTATTTGAGGCCATTTCGGGGCCTGTTTTGGAGGCGGAAGTTTTCTGCACGCACTCAGAAAAAAGCCCAGTTTTATGCTGTGCAGCCACTGTTCTACAGGTCGGTGAAAAGTTACTGTAGAAATTGCATCTTATGCTTATGTGCAGAGACATTGGGAGTTACAGAATCATCCTTGGTTCCTGTTTATGCAAAATCGTCACTAGGAAGTGACTGTGTGGTCAAATACCACTTTCGCCAGTTTTGCAGATTTGCCCTTGTGAGGGTGAAGCTGAGTTTTTGCAGTGACAGAATTTTTCGCAGTGTTCTGTAATGGCGTCTGATTCTCTTTCACAGATTGTCACTGAAAAGCTTGACAAGAACAACTTCCAGGCATGGAAGTTTAGAATGACGAATTTCCTTATGGGAAAAGGATATTGGGAATTTGTTGCAGGAAATGAAGAAGAACCAGTTCTTCCTGATGTTCCCAATCGACAGCAAATGCAGTCATTCAAAGCATGGCATGAGAGAGCCAGGAAAGTTATGTATTGGCTGTCTATCAGCATTTCAGACTCTATGATTGTGCATATTCAGGATGCAAGTACGCCAAAGGAGGCATGGGATACTTTGTCAAAAATGTACAGCACAAATACTCAAGCCAGGAAAATGCAGCTCAAGCAAGAGTTGCATAATGTGCAAAGAGAAAATATGAGCATCAACGACTACCACATGAAGGTGAAGAAGATTGCAGATGCACTTGCTTCCATTGGGTCGCCAGTGGAAGATGATGATTTAGTTTCTGTGACCTTGAATGGTCTAGGAAAGGATTATGCACAGTTTCGGACATCCATTTCAGTTCGTGAAAGATTTCCTGATTTTGAGGAGTTGATTGCTCTTCTAATTTCTGAGGAGCAAAGAAATGGTGGTGCATCTTCTTCAGGAGGAACTTCAAAAGAAGCTGTCTTCTACTCAAATGCTGGAAGAGGTAGAGGCAGAGGTAGAGGAGGCCGATTTGGAGGCCGTGGCAGAAATCAGAATATGCAGCAAACTCAAGAAAACCAGTCCTATGGAGGAGGACGTGGTAACTCTAGAGGCAGGGGGAGCCAAAGAGGTCGTGGTGGATGGCAAAGAGGCCAAAATACAAACAGTAATGTTGAATGCTACTACTGTGGTAAAATGGGTCATATGGCTAAAGACTGCTATAAAAAGCAGAATGACATCATGAATGGAAAACTGCAACAAGGGAATTATGCATCTTCTAGCAGACAGGGTGATGACAGAAATAAGCATTTGTTCATGGTGCAGCACATGAACAATTCTATGACAAGTGCAGAAGAAAGCAATGATGTATGGTATGTTGACTCAGGTGCATCAAACCACATGACAGGTCATGCAGAATGGATGGAGGATGCAAGGAAAATGGAAAAACCAGGATTTGTGGAGACTGGTGATGATACTGCACATCCTATTGTGCAGATTGGAAAAATTCCCTTGTCTATGCAGGATGGGAAAAAGAAATACCTGTCTGATGTATTTCATGTCCCGAATATCACCAAGAATCTGGTTTCTGTTGGTCAAATGGTTGAGCAGGGCTTGTAGGTCAGATTTAATCCTCATGGATGCTTTGTTGAGGATATGAAAAATAAAGGTCGCTTGATAGCAAAAGGAAAGAAGAAGGGCAGAATGTTTACATTGGATGCAGACATGCCTGAATTGAGTGCAGCAATGTTTGCACATGGGACCGGTGTAGTTGCAGATATTGATATCTGGCATAAACGCATTGGTCATGTTAATATACAGCGACTTAAATCAATGCAGGCCCAAAACATTGTTGCAGGATTGCCTAAGTTCAAGGTTGCAGAAATGCATAAGGTATGTGAAGCCTGTCAATTTGGAAAACAGGCAAGGAAACCATTTCCTAGACATGTTCAAGAGAGTAAGAAGCCATTGGAATTAATCCACTCTGATGTGTGGACTACTAAAGCTGCATCTCTTGGAGGCTGTCATTATTTTGTCAGTTTTATTGATGACTATAGCAGAAAAGTTTGGGTGTATTTTATGAAAAAGAAAAGTGAAGTTTTTGGGCATTTCAAAACTCTTAAAGCTATGGTTGAAAAAGAAACAGGCCTGCAAGTAAAATGCCTAAGGTCAGATGGAGGGGGAGAGTACCTCTCAAATGAGTTTGCAAGGTTCCTGCAGGAGCATGGCATAAAGCAGCAATATTCATGCAGTCATACCCCACAGCAAAATGGAATTGCAGAAAGAAAAAACAGACATATTGGAGAGGTATCTCGCGCCATGCTCAATGAAAAAGACTTGCCAGATTTTTATTGGGCTGAAGCAGTTGCTACGGCAGTCTACATAATGAACAGGACTCCCACTGCAGCAATACATGGAATGACTCCAGAGGAGAGGTATACTGGTAGGAAACCAGATATTTCTCATTTGAAATTTTTTGGTTGCATTGCCTATGTACATGTGCCAGATGAGCTGAGATCCAAGTTGGATCCAAAAGCTGAGAAGTGCATCTTTATTGGTTACTCTCTGGAGCAAAAAGGGTATAGATGCTATAACCCTTCTACTCGTAAGTTTACAGTGAGCAGAGATGTTGTTTTTGATGAGATGAGTAGCTGGTATAAACCAGTAAATGTGATTGATGATGTAGATGCACAAAATGGTAATGCTGCACAGAATTCACAGCAGCAGTCACAAAATATTAGTGGACCTGGAGCGTCCTCTAGCAGTGGTTCACATTCTTCGCCATGGACAGGCAGATTGAGATCAGGAGAATCTTCTCAAAGTAATGCAGATAGTGGTATGCAGGTATCACGAAAAGGAAAAGAGAAGGTTGATCAGCCCATGTTTGATGTGAATGCAGGTCACTCTTATGTGGATGGTGAATCTAGTGGCTCAGAACAGAGCATTGATGATGAGTTGGGTATTCCTTCTATTGTTACACCTGGAGTAAGAAAGACCAGGGATGTTTTGAGGGCACCTGGGAGTGAACCCACTTTGCGCAGGTCTACCAGAGTTAGGTATCCTGTGGATAGGCTGAAATATGATGGATTTACAGCCATTCACTATGCATATATGGTCAAGGTGATACAGGAACTAGAACCCACTTCTTTTGAGCAAGCCATGGGAAAAGAAAAATGGGAGAAAGCCATGGATGAAGAAATGGATGCCTTGGAAGCAAATGCTACATGGGAATTGGTACCTTTGCCTAAAGGTAAGAATGCAATTGGCTGTAAGTGGGTTTATAAGGTGAAGCACAATGCAGATGGTTCTGTGAACAGATACAAGGCAAGATTAGTAGTCAAGGGGTATGCACAAACATATGGCATTGACTATGAAGAAACATTCAGTCCGGTTGCAAGGATGGCAACCGTAAGAGCAGTCATTGCTATGGCTGCATCAAAGGGATGGTCTTTACATCAGATGGATGTAAAGAATGCCTTCTTGCATGGTGATTTGCAAGAAGAGGTCTATATGGAGCAGCCACCAGGTTATGTGCATGCTGTTCATCCTGAGTTTGTTTGCAGGTTGAAGAAAGCTTTGTATGGCTTGAAGCAAGCACCTAGAGCATGGTCTGACAAGATAGGACAGTATCTTGTCACTATTGGCTTTCAGATTTCCAAGGCAGATTTCTCACTTTATGTGAGAAAGACAGAGAAAGGTATTATGCTGCTTGTCATTTATGTTGATGATTTGATTATGACAGGTGACAGTGATGAAGATATCCTTCATGTGAAAATGCTATTGAAGCAAAAGTTTGAGATGAAGGATTTGGGAGAGCTGCGTTATTTCTTGGGCATTGAGGTGATTAGATCACCAAGTGGAATACAGCTCTTGCAGAGGCAGTATGGATTGGACATGCTGTCCAAATATGGGATGACAGGCTGTAAGCCTATTTCAGTTCCTTTGGAGCAGAATGTGAAGCTGAGCGCAGATGCAGGTGAGCTTCTGGAAGACCCTACTATGTACAGACGCATAGTAGGAAGCTTGATTTATATGACTATTACCAGGCCAGATTTGAGCTATGCTGTTGGATTGGTAAGTCAGTTTATGCAGGCTTCAAGGAAACCACATTTGGATGCGGCTAGACGCATACTCAGGTATGTGAAGTCCACATTGCAGTATGGACTATTTTATGAGACTGGGGTTCAGATACAGTTGCATGGATACACTGATGCTGATTGGGCTGGTAGTATTTCTGATAGACGATCTACCAGTGGATATGTGTTCTCTTTTGGGAGTGCTGCAGTCACTTGGAGCAGCAAGAAACAGCCTACAGTTGCCTTGTCGAGCACAGAGGCTGAGTACAGGGGTGCAGCAATGGCTGCATGCGAGGTAGCTTGGTTGCATAAGCTACTTTATGATATGCATCAGTCTACAAATGGACCAGTTGTCATTTATTGTGACAACATGAGTAGTATACACTTGGCAAATAACCCAGTCTATCATGCTAGAACAAAGAACATTGAGGTGCATTATCACTATGTGCGAGAGAGGGTTTTACTAGGTCTTATTGATCTAGTTTATGTCAGCACAGAGGATCAGGTAGCTGACATATTTACGAAGGCATTGGGCGCAGAGAAGCTGCGCAAGTTCAGAGACCTGCTTGGTGTGCAGGAATTGGGATTGAGCTCGAGGGGGAGTGTTGAGATATCGAGCTCCACTCGTGATACGCCAGGGTGACCGTTGTGTATTTATGTCACCGACGTGTCAGTTGCAGATGCGGTTGGTACACCGCCCATGAATAATAGCTACATGATAGCTATCCTTATCTATTCTAGTTCGTGGCTCAGTTAGTATGCCACCTTAGTTAGTTGAGTTTGGTTTGAGACCCATATAGAGGGTTCTTCTATTTCTTTGTACTAGAGTTCTTTTGGCTTACACAACTAAGAAGAAAAAAACTGTTTTTCAGCCTCCACCCTTGTGTGTCTTCCCCCATTGTGCAAGCAAGAAAGCTTCAAGCGAGACTCCTTCCTTCTCTCCCACAATCTTGACAAAGGGGTGGCACCCCACCTGCTAACGACTGCGCAAAAGCCGAAGTAACTAGAGTAGACGTCCCCATAGGTGTGACAAATCTTGGAGATGATGCAGCTCCAGCTGAACGACGAGATGGAGATAGCACATCCGTGTCTCTACAGCAGCATCCCCCTGATCCCGATGCAGTCCCTCCCTTTGGCCCAAGTCATGAGCGTCGAGATCATCTACTCGAAGCTAAAGCATCCGATCGTGCTGAAGCAGATCTAGCAGAGCGCCCTGACGAAGAACGAGATAGCTCCTGGTCTGCCATCTCTCTGAATCTCGCGAGCTGGTCCGGAGACATGCGTGCGAAGATGTCCTACAACTCCTCATCGCTCATCCCTCGACTCATCTTGAAAATGTCACCTGCACAGATAAAAAATGGTGTTAGAAACATCAATTTAAATTATACAAAGCACAGTAATATAAATCATTTTTTAAAAATCCCTCTTAAAATGCATATCTTATGTACCTTTATAAGAGATCTAAACAACGAATTGAGTAAGTGGATGCTCCAAGTATGAAGTATCCTATGGTCCCATGTTAATCTCTTGACACAACTCCCCATACACTGAAAGATTCATTGGCTCTCGCGCAAAGCCTGGGAAGGTAGAGTCAATGTGGCTCCATGCGCGCAAATCCGCTGATATTCATTGAACTCCATCCGTGGACATATTCTGCACATGCCACGTTGTCAAGCTTCCCATGCCAGACGTACGAAACATGTGGTTTATGCGGGGGATGAACGGAAAGTGTCTGAGAAATTTTTGAGGGATGGTTTGCCCTTGCAAGTCCTGTCGATACCTGTGAGCACCACACTTTGGACATGTCTCCATAGTCTCGTATTCATCTCGAAACAGTATGCAATCATTGATACATGCATGGATGTTATTGTAGTCCATGCCAAGCTTCCGTAAAACATGTCGTGCATCATCACGAGACTCAGGCATGGTATTTGCAGGTGGTAATATATGATATTTTAATAACCTGAAAAAATCATAAAATACCTTGAAAAAGCACAAATGTTTGTAATAATAGTGTCAAAAAATAATAATCAATGAAGCCTATGTGCAAGGTACTTGAATAACTCGGTCACACTCGTATCGCTCCACTCGTATTTTGCTTGCACACTTAAGAGTGCAAAAAATGTCTTCAACCGAGATACTCGGCACCCATCATATAATGGTATGGATGCTTCCTCTCTAAGCGGATCAGATGTCTCGACATCCATGGGAATCAATGCATCGATCATTGGCTCCATCTCAGGCTCCAAGATTTTAGGTAGGTCTGGAAGGTTGTCTGTCTCCTCTGGCATTGACAGTATAGATTGGCCTTGCGAGTGGTGGATTGGCCCCTGCAATCCATCCATCGCACGTCCACGAGCTCTTCTAATTGGCCGCAAAGGGTGCACTCCCCCTTGGGACGAGACATCACCCCCTGGATAGAAAATTTGCCAACAAGACCCAATCTTATTGTGTATGGTTTTCAATTAGCTTGTGAGTACAATACATGATTTATATTAACTTCAAATTACCGTTTACTGAAAATCCTCAATCGCCTGATCAATGGTCTGAGATTGAAACTCGCCAAATCGTCGTACGTGTTCTATAGACAATCGACGTTTTCGTCTAATTGCCAACTTGCATTGAGAGCAAGGACATGGGACACGCTGATTAAGATACACCTCACGATCTTGAACAATAAGACCTTCGTTTTCCATCTTATCTACATTACAGCAAACGAGGCTCAAATGGATAGCTTTATGGAGATGTGTGTCAAGTTGCAAGTTGACCATAAGCTCTTGCTTGAGAGGTTTTAGCCTCTGCAAGAGCTTGAGCAGTAAATTTTGTAAAACATTGAGGTTGATATTGATGCATCCATGTTGAAATCTAAACTTCAAGATATAAGAAATGCTTTACTGATTAATGTAAAGAATGCATTGTACATAGTAGTTGAGAGATTTATTGATGTTATATCTCGGCCATATACCATGCTCAAGGATTTGTTTGTCCCGGTAGATAATTATTCGTTATTGTAAAAAAATAAAAGCATTAGTTCATAAGGTTCATGAGTCGAAGACTAAATGTTTGGACTTGACTAAAAGATTGGATAATGGCTTACATGCGAAAAGGAAAAGTGAAGAATATGTTACTTCATCATTGCAACAAAAAGATTGGTGACAAGGATGCTATGATTAATGAAGTTTTTCACGAGGTGAATATAGAGTTGAAGGGGATGAAACATGATTCTTCTTTGGGATTTAATGGTGATAAGTCAATTATTGAGGTGTCTTCTTGTACAACCATTATACCTTATATACCTAGCTACGGTCTCTAGGTTATGTACAAAAACAATGAATTATGCAAAAACAATTAATTATACCTTATATACCTAGCTACGGTCTCTACGGCCACATATCTAGCTACGGTCTCTACGGTCTATAAAGTTAATACAAAAACAATGAATTATGCATATCACAATTAGATCCCTTACTTGGACATTATGAAGGATGTGACCAATTTTAAGCCATCTTAAAGAGTCACCAATGTGCGTGGCCCATGGCAAAGCACATTGCATACCATTATCGATAAGTCTATTATCGTGCATCTTAAATCTCCTAATTAGACTTTATAAAGTGTATGACTAATTTTTAGCCCTCTTAAGGAGTCGATGTAATGGTACCCATAAAAAAAGCAAAGTGGATACCATTACCATAATCATGGATATGCTATCATTCCAATATATGTTATCTTTCTCTTTCTCTCCCTCTCTCTCCCTCTCCCTCTCTTTCTCTCGCATTTCCTCTCCCTCTCACAATATATCTTAACACTCTCCAAAAGCAAAAGGAAGAGGAAGAGAGAGAATGCACTCTCCCTCCCTCTCCCTCTCCCTCTCTTTCTCTTTCTCTCCCTCTCTCATTTCCTCCCTCTCCCTCTCCCTCTCCCTCTCTTTCTCTGTCTCCCTCTCTCTCCCCTCTCCCTCTCTTTCTCTCTCATTTCCTCTCCTAAACAAGCAAAAAAGAAAGTGATTTAAACCTTTAATAAGCAAAAGGGAGAGGGAGAGAGAGAATGCACTCTCCCTCCCTCTCCCTCTCCCTCTCTTTCTCTTTCTCTCCCTCTCTCATTTCCTCCCCCTCCCTCTCCCTCTCCCTCTCCCTCTCTTTCTCTTTCTCTCCCTCTCCCTCTCTTTCTCTCTCATTTCCTCTCCTAAACAAGCAAAAAAGAAAGTGATTTAAACCTTTAATAAGCAAAAGGGAGAGGGAGAGAGAGAATGCACTCTCCCTCCCTCTCCCTCTCCCTCTCTTTCTCTTTCTCTCCCTCTCTCATTTCCTCCCCCTCCCTCTCCCTCTCCCTCTCCCTCTCTTTCTCTTTCTCTCCTCTCCCTCTCTTTCTCTTTCTCTCCCTCTCCCTCTCTTTCTCTCTCATTTTCTCTCCTAAACAAGCAAAAAAGAAAGTGATTTAAACATTAAACAAGCAAAAGGGAGAGGGAGAGAGAGAATGTACTCTCCCTCCCTCTCCCTCTCTTTCTCTTTCTCTCCCCCTCCCTCTTCCTCTCCCTCTCCCTCTCTTTCTCTTTATCTCGCTCTCCCTCTCTTTCTCTCTTTCTCTCTCATTTCCTCTTCTAAGCAAGCAAAAAAGAAAGTGATTTAAACCTTAAACAAGCAAAAGGGAGAGGGAGAGAGAGAATGCACTCTCCCTCCCTCTCCCTCTCTTTCTCTCTCATTTTCTCTCCTAAACAAGCAAAAGAGAAAGTGATTTAAACCTTAAACAAGTAAGAGAAAGAGAGAGGGAGACTCACTGATGAGATATGGCGAGTGTGGGTGGCTCCTCTTTGCAATGAAGGCTCCTCCTCTCCTTCGCGAACAACGGCGGTGGTGGCGGCAGTGGCGGCAAGTCTTCTTCCTTTCCTTCTCTCACGACGGTCGCTCTCTCCCTCGCTCTCGCTCTCAAAACACAAAACGTGCAAACGCAAAATAAAGCCGCGCTCGGTTTTGCCCTGCTTTTTTCCCTGTGGAGCATCGCTATTTGCGTCGCTATTGGCGTCGCAAAAGCGACGTCAATAGCGATGCAAATAGTGACGCCAATAGCGACGCAAATAGCGACGCCGCTACCCGCCGTCGCTACCAGCTCAAATCCTTGTAGTGCATCAAGAGCTTATATAAAGAGGAAAGATATATTGAGGACCCTAGTCTTTGTTTTCACTTGATCTTTTCTTGCCAAGCTTTAGCATTGGGATCTAGATTTTCAACTATTGGTTCTTTTTATCGTTCCATTGAAATTTATTTCCATCATTAGTACACCTGAGCCTTTTAGGATTGAGATTTATCTTCACTTTGAGAAATTTCTCAAATTTTTCATTTTATAAAGTAAGCTCATTGAGCTTGTTACGTGTTACTTCTCATTATTTATGCAACGTTCAACAAGCATGTTGTGCCTATGCGCTTTCACAAAAAAATATTGATTAGTAATGCAATCCCAAATCACATCAAGAGCATTAGTGGACTTAGTGTCACTAAATTGATTGCTTATTACGCATTCTCTATTTAATAAATTCATATCAATAAATTAATGACTCACTTTTCTTTAAGTGTTGATGATGATTTAGCATGGCCATGAGACCATTTAGAGACCAGTATTCCTAGTACATCACTTAATGGGGTGATCAAAGCACTGTGACGAGGATATCTTGTACAGGCAATACAAGTTATAAAGGGAGAAAGAAGTGTCTGTCAAGTGTAAGAGTGTACACAAGAACCAAGGAGTTATATATAAATGAAGATGGATTGAGTTCTAAGAAGAGGAAGTGCATTAGCATTGTGTGTATATATATATGTGTGTGCATCCAAGGACGCCTAGGAATATTTACTTGTGTGTAATGAGCATTGCATTCATTTGGGGTCATCCTCTCCCCTACAAGTCAAGGTTTAAGGTCTTTTCTTTCATTAAGAAAGACGAGAGAGGAATTCTCTCACTAAAAAAGACGAGAGACGTAATCCTTTGGAAGTGAGGAGAGAAGTGATTTTCTCTTTCTAAAGTCTAAAAAGACACAAGCTTTTGTGTGAAATTCAATCTTAAGGTTGAGGCCCAATGCACTCTAATGAGCTCTCTTTATCTATGACTCAAGGTGGTTGCATGGACCATAAGCTAAGAGTACAGTTTAAAAAGTTATTTTTTAGAAAATCTATTTTTAAAATATCTTGCAATAGAAAAATGATCTCTAAAAATAGGCCACATGGGTTATCGAAAACAGCGAGATCTACAACTTTCGTGTTGGACGTTTTTTCATCCAAACAATGCATAAAGAGATATCTCGAAATTAGTGCTGTATAGTGGAACAACCACATCTTGCATGAAGATCAACTCAACTCTCTCTCCAAGAAGAGAAGCTCTTGAAAGCCTATAAAAGAGAAGGCTCTCATTGGGTATAAGGGAGAGGTGAAGGAAGCATCACTTTACATGTATCCAAGAGGAGAAGAGAAGGTGCAAGTGTTGTGGAAGCCCTGCTAAAATCAAGTGTTGCGGAAGCTCTGCTGAAATCAAGTTCCAAGAGGAGAAGAGAAGGTGCAAGTGTTGCGGAAGCTCTATTGAAATCAAGTCCCAAGAGGAGAAGAGAATGTGCAAGTGCTGCGGAAGCTAAACTGAAATCAAGCGCCAAGAGGAGAGTCCTACACATATTGTGTAGGAGAGAAGGAGACTCAAGAAGGATCAAAAGGTGGCAACTTCCAAGTTGTGCAAGTATTAGCCGATTGTATACCGTGCAAGGAATCGTGATCTTTTTTCCAAGATCTACAAGTAAGAACTGGCTTATGTGTAACGAAGAAGCTTACTCCTTGTCAATAATATAACTCCACAAGTGGGGGGGACTGGCCCATCTTCCAGTCCCTAGTGTGTTGCCAATTTCTCTACCTCTCTCTCTATATCTTTCTCTTCTCTCATCTATTCTCCCTCTATGCCAACATAATATTCGCCATACATATTTTAAGTATATAAGAAAGTCGAGCGTGTATCTCGGATTCTATAATAGTGGTATCAAAGCAGGTCTCTTTTCTTTTCTCAAAGTAAAGGCGATCCTTGCAAGAAGAAGGTAAAGATGGAAACTAATGAAGCACCTACAAGTGAGCAATTACAGGCTCAATTGACAGAGTATCATAGCTTGTTGGAGATTCCCGAAGTACGTCAATTTATTAATAGCTTAAGGGCAAGGAAAGAAGCTACTTATGAAGGATCGAATCCTCCAAAAGGTAGTGATACTGGAGAAAACACCATTGCACCAATTAATGATGAAGATGCAAAGCATCCAATTGCTAAGAAGCTTCCTAGAAGGAAGAAGGATTCTCGGGTTAAGAAGAGTTAAAAGACCTCACCTCAAGTGAGGCGGACAAGGAGGGAGTCATCTCCCTTAGCAACCAGCTACTCCCTTGATTACTCAAGTTCCTCCTCCTCTTCATCATCTTCTAATTTCTACTCTCTTGGTTCTAAGTCTCATGCAATCCACAAACGGACAAAGAGGGACCATAAGAGGAGCAAGCTTAGAAGACTAAGACTTTCAAGTCTAGGGATAATGACATAAAGTTTGACTCTTGCTCTGGTAAGAGAGATCCTGCTAAGGCGTTAGTCTTTATCAGGCAATTTGAAGTTGCTTTTTCTTATGGTAATTTCTCAGAAAAGTCCAAGCTAAGGCATGTAGGCATGCGCTTGAAAGACACTGCTAGCAATTGGTGGTTAACTCTCATTTTGGAGGGAAGGAAACCTATGACTTGGAAAAAGTTCAAGAAGAAGTTTTATGCTCAATTCTTGCCTCCTGATTTTGAGAATGATGTCAAGAAGGAGTGGGATTGGCTAGGCCAAAAAGAGCATGAAAAGGTCACTAGTTATGTGGACAAGTTTTGGCCTACTCTTCTCAAGGTTACTCCTTTCATGGAGATCAGCGATGAAGAGAAGAAAAGGAAGTTTGAGATTGGCCTACTCCCTCATTTACATAGAACCATGAAGGTGTATCCACATGAAACCTTATCTCGCATGATGGAGTCTGCCATCAGAGCTGAAAGTTTGCATACACCTGGTACATCTCAAAAGTTGGAGATGAGTTCTTATAGAGCTAGACAAGAGCGGCTCTATGATCAACCAAGAGACAGGACTAATTGAAGAAGACCTACCTTTACCCATGACCAATATTCAAAGCTAGAGCGTAACAAGAAGAAGTGCAAGTATCTCTCACCCTCTGAGATACAAAAGTACAAAGAGGAAGGAAGGTGCTTTCTTTGTGGTGAGTTAGGGCATATGAAGCCTGATTATCCTCACAAAATGTGGGAAGCAAATGTGGTTAAAGATCCTCCTCTACCATCCTCAAATTCGGTTCTGGATGTGCAAGCTAACACTCATTCAAATGAGAAGAAAAGACAACTCTTAAAGGTTTGGGGGACACTCAACAATCAATGAGTTTTGATACTCTTTGATCCAGGGCCACATATAATTTTGTGTCAGCAAATATTGTTGAAAGGCTACAAATTCCACCAGATCGATTGGGAACACCAATTGGATCAGGTTCGGCATTTGAAGGACTTACAACCAATTCTACTCCTATTCAAGGGAAGTTGAATCTTAGAATTGGGGATTACCGCGACCAAGAATCTTTTCTACTTGCACCCATAGGTAATTGTGGTGTTATCTTAGGCATGCCTTGGCATTACAAGATTAGACCTCTTGCCAATTTTATTAATAATACCCTTGCATTTCAATTCAAGGGTCGAAACATAGTATGCATTGTTGATGCTAGAGATTGGCTTGTGCCAATGGTTAGTCATGTTAGCATTTCTAAAGAAATGAAGAAAGTTATTTTTGCGTACATGATTTTTGTGAGAGAGTCAAAAGAAACTAATGATTCAAGGGCACTTGGTGCCTCTAGTGAACACATAATACCAACTAATGCTTCTAAGTCTCATACTTTAAAAGAGCCCCTCTCTTTAATTGATCAAGCTAGACATGAATTTGTTAAACAATATGAAGATTGTTTTAGTGATTCACTCCTAGGAGAGTTACCTCCTAAGCGCCCGAAAGATCACACAATTGATCTTATCCCACGCAGTTCACCACCTAACCAACTGCCTTACTAAGTATGTGCAAGTCAGCAAGAGGAGATCCTAACACAAGTAAACCAATTGTTGGAAAAAAGGTTAGTTCAACCTAGCTCTTCTCCATACTACTCTCTAGTCTTACTTGTTCAAAAGAAAGACGGTTCTTTCCGTATGTGCATAGACTACATATCTTTGAACAATATGACAATCAAGAATCGTTTTCCTATCCCAAGGATAGATGATATCTTGGATAAGTTGCAAGGGGCTAGTATCTTTAGTCGCATTGATCTCAAGAGCAGCTATCACCAGATACGAATAGTTCATAAGACAACTTTTCAAACGATATTTGGACTATACAAGTTCTTAGTCATGCCATTTGGTTTGACTAATGCACCCGCCACATTCAACCAAATGATGGAGAGAATTTTTAGACCTCACTCAAAGTTCACATGTGTCTTCTTTGATGACATTCTAATATTTTCACGGTCTAAAGAAGAGCATAGAAAACATATATCTATTGTTTTTCAAGAGCTTTGCAAGCATAGACTATAGGTCAATGCTAAGGAGAGTGAATTTTTCCTTTCAGAAATTCATTGCTTAGGCCATATTGTTTCTCAAATTTTTGTGAGAATGGATCTTGAGAAGATTCGAGCCATTGTTGAATGGCCTACACCTACTTGCATCTCCTCTACATGAAGGCAACTACAAGCCTTTGAAAGAATTAAGTTTCTTGTGACTCAAGAACCAGTTCTCATAGTTGCAGATCTTCAAAAACCTTTTGAAGTTCACTGCAATGTTTCTGGGGATTGCATTGGATCTGTGCTTAATCATGCAGTAGCATTTGAGAGCCAACGCCTCAAGGACCGTGAGCTATATGCTCCAGTATATGAGAAAGGGATTATGGTGGTGGTACATACTCTTCAAGTATGGAAACACTATTTACTTGGTGCAGCTTTTGTTATTAAAACAGATCACCAAAGTCTAAGATACTTCCTCACTCAGAAAAAGCTCTCAGAGAAACATGTGTTGGAAAAATTTATTATCTCTGTTTCATTTTCAAATCCTTTACACATCTGAAACTAAGAATGTGGTAGCAGATGCTCTATCATGGTGACCTCGAGTGAATGCAATCACAATTGTTTACCATAACGAGTTCGTGGATTTACCCAAAATGTATGCAACTGATTCCGACTTCTCAACCATATGGGATCAGCTTAACTCAGGTCAGTCAATTACACCTTACTCGATTCGAGAAGGTTATTTGTATCATCATCAAGCAATTTGTGTAGCATTACCATTGGGACACAAGGCAATGGATGAAGCACATGCATCTCCATATGTTGGACATAGGAGTATTCTACCCACTACTCAAGCATTGGAAAGATATTTATTTTGGCCCACTCTTAGAGCTGACATTGAAAGATATGTCCACGAGTGTAAGATATGACAAAAAGTAAAGTATGACAAGCATAAACCACTTGGTCTACTGAATCCATTACCTATTCCCAATGAGTCTTGGGAAAGTATAGCCATGGACTTTATCATGGAGCTTCCTCGCACACAAGAAGACAATGATGCAATCTGGACTATCATTGATAAGTTCAGTAAGCAAACTCACTTTATACATGTGCGAAAGACAATCAAAGCCGATCATATGGCTAAGCTAATCATTGCTCATATTTTCAAGCATCGTGGCATGCCTAAGTCCATTATAAGTGATCAAGATCCCTGCATGACTAGCCTCTTTTGGCAAGCTCTCTTCGAGAACCTCGAGCCAAAGTTAAATTTTTCATCCTCTTATCATCCTCAAACGAATGGGCAGAGCGAAAGTGCTAATTTACTGTTTTGGACCTTTTGAAATCCTATGTCTCTGATAATCAAAGAGAATGGGAAAAGTATTTGCCTTTAGTAGAGTTTACATACAATAATACGGTGCACTCTAGTACTGGTAAGGCACCCTTTGAGATCATCTATGGTAAGCCTCATTTACCGCCCATTCTTCTTACGAAGGATAAGATCTTTGCAACAGACGAGTTTGTTAGAGACGTTGATACAACTTTCACTCAATTAAAAACTACTATCCAAAGGACACAAGAGAAGCATAAACGCAAAGCAGATAAGCATCGTCGTAAGTTAGATCTCAAGTTGGGATAGTATGTTCTTCTTAAGTTTGAGAAGGCTCGCTTGAAGAAGCAGAAATGTCAAAAGGGTAAACTAGTTAAGCTTTCTAATCACTATTATGGCCCTTTCAAGATCATAAATAAGATAAACGATGTGACTTTTTGTTTGGATCTACCAAGTCATTGGAACATTCATAATGCTTTCCATATAAGTTTTCTACGTCCCTATATTGAAGAACCTCCAATGAAACCAATCAAGGAAGATTAACCTAACATAGAAGAAACAGAAAAGTTCCTTGTACCTGAAAGAATTTTACACCATCAGGACAATACTCTAAGGTCAGGTAAGGTATACGGAAGTATCTGGTTAAGTTTAAGAATTATCTCCCATTGGACGCTCAATTTATGACTAAGAGAGAACTACAAGACTTTCCAAATCTTCTTAAGGACTATGTATCCCCTCTACAGTTGAGGTCAACTGTTTAGAAGCCAGAGGGATGTCACTAAATTGATTGCTTATTACGCATTCTCTATTTAATAAATTCATATCAATAAATTAATAAATCGCTTTTCTTTAAGTGTTGATGATGATCTAGCATGGCCATGAGACTATTTAGAGACCAGTATTCCTAGTACATCACTTAATGGGGTGATCAAAGCACTGTGACGAGGATATCTTGTACATGCAATACAAGTTATGAAGGGAAAAAGAAGTGTCTGTCAAGTGTAAGAGTGTACACAAGAACCAAGGAGTTACACATAAGTGAAGATGGATTGAGTTCTAAGAAGAGGAAGTGCATTAGCATTGTGTATATGTATTTATGTGTGCATCCAGGGACGCCTAGGAATGTTTACTTGTGTGTAATGAGCATTGCATTCATTTGGGGTCATCCTCTCCCCTACAAGTCAAGGTTTAAGGTCTTTTCTTTCATTAAGAAAGACGAGAGAGTGAATTCTCTCTCTAAGAAAGACGAGAGACGTGATCCTTTGGAAGTGAGGAGAGAAGTGATTTTCTCTTTCTAAAGTCTAAAAAGACACAAGCTTTTGTGTGGAATTCAATCTTAAGGTTGAGGCCCAATGTACTCTAATGAGCTCTCTTCATCTATGACTCAAGGTGGTTGCATGGACCACAAGCTAAGAGTACAGTTTAAAAAGTTATTTTTTAGAAATTCCATTTTTAAAATATCTCGCAATAGAAAAATGATCTCTAAAAACAGGCCACGCAGGTTATCGAAAACAGCAAGATCTACAACTTTCGTGTTGGACGTTTTTTGACGTTTTTTCATCCAAACAACGCATAAAGAGATATCTTGAAATTAGTGCTGCATAGTGGAACAACCACATCTTGCATGAAGATCAACTCAACTCTCTCTCCAAGAAGAGAAGCTCTTGAAAGCCTGTAAAAGAGAAGGCTCTCCTTGGGTGTAAGGGAGAGGTGAAGGAAGCATCACTTTGTATGTATCCAATAGGAGAAGAGAAGGTACAAGTGCTGCAGAAGCTCTGCTAAAATCAAGCACCAAGAGGAGAGCCCTACACACATTGTGTAGGAGAGAAGGAGACTCAAGAAGGATCGAAAGGTACCAACTTCCAAGTTGTGCAAGTGTTTGCTGGTTGTATACCGTGCAAGGAACCGTGATCTTGTTTCCAAGATCTACAAGTAAGAACTGGCTTATGTGTAACGGAGGAGCTTACTCCTTGTCAATATTATAACTCCACAAGGGGGGGGGGGGGACTGGCCCATCTTCCAGTCCCTAGTGTGTTGCTACTTTCTCTACCTCTCTCTCTACATCTTTCTCTTCTCTCATCTATTCTCCCTCTATGCCAACATAATATTTGCCATATATATTTTAAGTATATAAGAAAGTCGAGCGTGTATCTCGGATTCTATAACACTTAGTATAAGAGAGTGCACTTCTTATTTTTTATCAATAAAAGTGGTACCACTATATCAAGATGGAAAGGTAATGAAGATTCAAAAATTTACTTCACCCTTGAACTAAGAGGACAACTCATGCATTATCAAGAGCATAAAATTCTTCAAGAAGTCTTTCAAAACAATATATTGCTTAGTAGATTTGTGTTTATTTTCTTGATGGCTTCTAAAGTGCACATTACAATCACTATTCTATGATTAGATTTCACTTAGAGGTTTTGTCAAAGTAAAAATTCTTAGGTAACTTTAACAAAAATCAGCATTCGACAAAGAAAATGAGGCCCTTTTACTATCACAACATGTTAGCATAAGGTTTCTTTTTAAATAACTCTTGAATGCAAGTTGTAAAACGCAAGCTTTCTTAATACTACACAAAAAGCTTAGGGTTCTCTCACATTTCTTGATAGTGTATCCCCCAAGCAAGAGGTTGCACTATATTCCAACACTCGACACTCCATCAAAGCGCCCTTCACTCTTAGGGCTGACATAATTTATCAATTGTGTACATGAGATTACTATCTCCTCAGTCTCACTCCAATACACAATTAATACTCCAACTCACTCTTCATCCAACATCACATTTGTTCACCTAACAAGAAAAGTAACTATAAAATATAATGGAGTATTAGAGAGTGTTGAACGCATAGAGAAAGGAATATTAAGGAGGAGAGGAGAGAAGCTGGAGTGCAATTGAGAAAGAGAATAGAAGATCACTTAGTTAGGGTTTAGGATTTAAGGTTTGACTTCCCGCTCTTTTAGAAATAGTTATGGCAATGCTTGTTATTAAAGATCTTTTATGAGCTTCTTATCTCTATGATTGGTAACAAAATGAATGGGCCCTTATTGCCTATTGCTTTGAAAAATGCCCATGTTAGGTTTTTGTGAGTCAATCTAATATACCAACGATTTAGCACAAGAGTATCAAATGGGGTTAACCATTCCCTCCTCAAGGTTGATTGTCATTAATAAGAGGTGGTCTTCATCGTATTTACAATGATTTGGTTGATATTTCCATGTCGCTATTAGATGATTGCTCATATTCTCATCTAGTAACAAATTAACTTACCTTATCATGTAACTCATATCCTTTGGGGCAAAGGAGTAGTAGACTCCACGGTCCCCACTTCAACTAGGCAAGGGCTAGATACACCTAATGCTTAGATACAACAATGGGGCAAGAATCTCCAACTAATCGATAGAAAGGAGAGTGATTTCTCAAGGTAGTCCTCATATTCCATTGCAAAAGGTATCATAGCATCTATAGCTTCTATTTTCCCCGACCCTGTTGTCAAGTGTTTTTGTGAAAAATGAAAACCCCTAAAAATTTTGTAGATAGGTTGAATTTTTGTTAGCTTAGTTGTTTGTGTGACTATTTGTTTTGTTGTTTCATGGCTGGATTTTCTATGTTTATCTAGCTTAGGAATTGTTTTGGTTGTTTTGTTTGAATTTTTTCAATATGGAAACTTGATAACTTTGGTTGAGATTGGCATATTTTTCAGACGGATTGGAGCTAGAGCTTGCTAGTAGCCATGAAACATCTTGAAATAGGTATTATTTTTTATAATACTTTTGCACATCACGGGGATTTTTTATTCACGTTGGACTTATTCAATGCACTACACTCAGGGGTCGTCTTCTGATCTTATCAAATAATTTCATGCCATGGATTGGATTGATGCACAATTTGCACCATTATCGAGCACTAGTACGGCATGAGACCCATTGCAGCTATATACAGTAAATCTTATATGCACGCGCACTTGAGAGAGCACCTTCATTGAGCATGCACAGTTTCTTATATGCACAAGAGTTGGGATTTTCATCATCGAGTTAGGAATCTCTGGTTGAGTGGGAAAGGTGGTTAGGTGAGTTTAGGGTCGTGAAGGACACTGCCAAGTGTGAGATGGGTTGTTTTGGTCAACATCATGAGGACCATATATTTTTTACTGAGAGTTTGTGATATTTTCAATGGGTGGAGGAAAGTATGACATTTTTTCAAGCTGAGTAATGAGAGGTAAGGTTAAAGGTTGTAATCTAAAGAAGGAATTGTATTTGCATTTTGCATGACGCACAGTCACACATAGATAGGCTAGGCACTACTTTTCTAGTGCATCACTTGTTTGTTTGCATCGCACGGATTCCAATTTGCATTTTTAAATCATGAATGGTTGAGCATGGCATACATGTTTCAATAGCATATTCTTGCTAAGACACATTGCATTGCAACCAAGTCCAAAGCACACAAGTCATGGACTTCAAAGACAGGCGGCATGGAGATTCTCCTTGACACGAGATTTTGCAGCATGTTTGCCCTACCAGAGGATCATGTCAGCATGCACATCAAGCTCTAATGATGGAGTTGGAAGCAAATGAAGGGTGTGTTGGTTGGTTTCTATTCCAAGGGGATGCAAGAGAGAAGGGGAGAGGATGAGCTTCATTTTACAGAGAAATATGGTAGCATGTCAGGGATATGTGATTGTCAAAAAATACATGCTATTGTCCTACTTCCAAGAAAGCACAATTTCTCTTCTACTCTCATGATCGTGTACTCCATCCGCGGCGTTTATCGGCGGCATCAAATTCTGGAACGCAGAAAGCGAAGGTTTTCAAATATGGCGGGCTGTTGAAAAACTTCAGCAAACGGTGCGGAAGGTGACGATTGATGTGAAGGACGAAGAAAAACTTTATAAAAAACATTTAACGATTTGAAAAGCTTTCAGGTTTCGAGCCTTAAGGCTTTCGAAGTTTATTTTGACTAGCCCCTTTATGAAAAGCATGGAACGATTTTAAAATTTTTTATTTCAAAGAAAGAGCTCAACGTGTGTATGTAGAAATCCTATTTAAGAAGAGAGACCGAAGGCTTAGGGGCCCGCCGCCCTTGCCCTACCCTTCATAAACAATTTTGTCTTGAGAGAGAGAAGAGAGAAGGATCCCATACAATTGTATGCTTGTTTGTGTGGAATAATCAAGCCTGCATAAACCGAGATGTTGGAAGCACAAGGAGTTGTATCAAACTTAAAGAGATACAAACTATTTGGTTTTTTATTTCAGACTCAAGTTTTCTTTTAAGGTGTTGTCGATTGTTCTACCCATAGTATTTCTTAGATATTTTTCAGAGCCACGAGTCATTGTTGGTCTTTTGGGTTCATGTGTGGATTGTGTAGTGTTCATGGAACAGTTAAAATTTCCGTTCTGTAAAAAATTGACAAAGTCAATTCCTTAACCAACACTCCTTAACATCTCGTTATCAAGTTGTGAGAGAGGTTTGACTTTAATCACTGCTCGCTTAACAACGTGGCATTCAATAGCAATAATATGTTGCTGATTTAGAATCAAGAAAGTTACATAGGTCTATCTCTTACTCAACATTATAGCTTGGATATGCCTATTATTGTCTTTCTTGCCCTCCTTCAACCCACTGCTTGAAGGCATTGATCCATAGCCCAAGAGTTATCTTTAAAGAGAATTATTGTGGTTAACAAGACAAGATGGATGCAAGGGTAAAACTAAAGGACAAAACAATAAATCTACATTTTTCTTGCTTGGCATTGGAGTCCTTTAATCTTTGTACATGATAAAAACATGGATCTAAAGTTGTAATTGAGTTGTGGTGGATGAGACTAGAAAGGACAATTTGCACAACACAACCGTGTGCTTAGAGTGCGATAAAAGACTCTCTCTCTCTCTCTCTCTCTCTCTCTCTCTCTCTCTCTCTCTCTCTCTCTCTCTCTCTCGTGTTGTGTGCACATTTGGACTAAAACAAAGGAAGGATAAATCACTAAACATGGACTTCAACTTGACAAAGTGACAAACTTCCAAGCTAGCAAATAGCATGTTGCATGTTCTTGGTTTACCATGGTAATTAGCAAAACGAGACATGGGATTTATATTACGAAAAAGACACTAAATTGTCATGAGGAGTGCCATCATTTTGCAACAGGGAAACAAAGGAAGGATAAATCACTAAACATGGACTTGAACTTGACAACCTTCCAAGCTAGCAAACAACCTATTGCATGTTCTTGGTTTACCATGGTAATTAGCAAAACAAGACATGGGATTTATATTACAAAAAGGACACTAAATGTTCAAAACCATAACTTCCAAAATTAGGTCCTTGGTAAGAGGTAACAAAGGCCCCAAAAACAAATCAAATGAAGTTGCTTAACTTTACATTAACGTACACGTGTGTGCTTACATGCATGTTTGTCCGCACACTGTAGCTATGCACACCAACCAAACGATCACAACCAAGATGTAGCTTTCAATATTCCAAGCAACAATTTGTTAAAAAGGAAGTCACAAGTCTTCTATTAATAACATTTTACAAGCACATTGAATCCATACGTTCCCCCAACTTTTAAGGTCATATGCAAAACCAAAAGCCGAAAGAATCGAGCTCAACAATGGTTAGGTAGACTTCTTAAAATGGACTAATCACTTTAGCTCCCACAAAACTAGTTCTTGGGGATTTGGGCTTGGTTGGTAAGGATTTGGCTCAAGTAATTTGTAAGATCAATAGTTGGGAGTCCATATGCTTCAAGAAAAATAGGCACTTCAACAATAGATGAGTCTAAGATTCAAGGTACAATTTACATTCGAGACAATCAACAAACTCCTACATTGTGAATTTCAATTGGAAGTACAAGAGCATAGCATAGATCTATAGTAGTTGAGGACCATTCAATTTCATTGAAGCTTACTCCCCACAAGGCAATGTCTCGACAAGATAACTTATTCAATGACTAATAACCCAGCTTAGTATTTGCTTCTAAAGACTGAGTATAACTAAAATCCAACATTTATCTCCAACTATTCAATAAATCAGTACTCTTTATTAACATACACATTAATTTATTTTTCAGTCAATATATGCACTGGCATGCACATGCAAGCTAATACACAAAAACCAAATGGCACATTTACACCCACGCAATGTGCTTCTGCATGCATGTAACTTTTAAAATCCAATCTTCCCTAGATAATGTTATTTGTATTTTTACAACTATCCCCATCTTGTTACAGACTGGAGTATCAAGAGACTCAAAATGCATCAATTTTAGGCAGGAGGGGCAGGGTCTGCCCTTTTATGTTCAGCGGCAAAAATTGACAAATCTTCATCATTTGTAATGAGCTTCACTTTACATCGAATTTACCCCACAAAGTCTTCACTCTACATCGAATTTACCCACAAAGTCAAAAGGTTGTGATTACAAATGTATTCAGAGAACTTAGGCGGTGGAAACTAAAGAGCTGGAGTATGGTAGGTGCAGAGGGAATTTCTGGTGGAGCGGTGAAATGAGTAGAAATCAGAAAGAACACCAAAAACGAGGGCACTCTGCTGGGCTGACACTGACACTGAGAGATGAAAGCTAGGGGAGCAAAAGATCACTTAAGCAAGTATGTACTTTTTTTTTGCAGGGTAGGAACTACAAGACCAACATTCACCAAAATTCAAATCTCCTAGGTTTAGTCCAAGCATACAAACGTCCACTGTTCTTTTCCAAAGAAACTCAAAGTTGGCAGTCCAAATGCCAAAATAAGCAAGAACATTCAATGGCAAGAGCATATGAGCACCAGTCTTGGTAAGTTCATTCCCTTAAACACTAACTCATTTCTAAACGACCACATACTCCAGCAAGCAGCAGCCCTAATCAAAGATGAACCACCTGATCAACATTATCAAAGCAAGTACAGACGTCACAAGAACTTTGCTTCTCAATTTTGGAACTGTTTAAAGACCAAGATAGTCACTCAACAACCAGAAACCCTCAACATTGTAATTGTGCAAGTATAAATATACTGGGTACAGTATATGCCAAACAAGGACCGAGCAGGAAGACTGTATATGAACCGAACATCAGGACAGACACCATCCAGATCATTAACTTCAATACATGCAAGATGAAGTTTGCAATGCCGTACCAGTTGAAACTTTCCTCCTTGTATTAGCATTTTGGGGTTTAAGTGAACATATCAGTAGGGAATATGGCCACATTACCAATGTTCATGCCTACAAAATGTGTAAACACGTTAATCTGATATTTTGGCCTCAGTATTCAACAGACAAAAAGGGGATGATACAATATGGTAATCCCGTTTACATCATGCATGCTCTATTTCTGCTCTTTATCATGTTACAAATAAGCTTTAGGTCAATACAAAATCTCAATAGGGTCAGCAATATTGCTGTGATAAACGACTCTTCATAAATTCGTATGTCATGAAAATAATCCCAACACTGGGAACAACTTTCAGATACTCGGGTAGGATGCCTCTGTACAAGCCCATCCAGCCCTCTGTCTTCACGATATGTACAAACAGGCCAAAAACCCCTGCTTTATAGACAGGAGCCCTACCTGCCGCTCCTTCAAGTTGCATTCTCCTCCTCACCAAATCAAGTGGAAAAGTGGCTGAAACAGCAATCATAATAACAAGAATTGGCTTTGATGTCCTCAAGCACTACCCACACATATGTGATAAAATATAGCATAAATACCTCCACAATCAACCATATGAGCAAACCTTACCAGTAGATGAGGCAATCCCAGCAGCACTCCCCAAGACTAAACTTGCCCATGGGCCTGGGGCCTCCAACCTTGAGACAAAGCCATAGTACAAATTTGAACCAAATAAAGGATTCCAATGACAACTGAGGGAAGAGTCATCCAACAAATCTTACCTTCGATCAGTCCATAATGACTTTAAAGTCTCATATGCACAGAAATTGATTGCTATATTTGGCCCCACACCCTGCAGTCACCAGTTTGTGGATAGCTTTAGTAGGAGATACATAATCTCAAATCTGCTTGCCTACTTTTGCACAGGTATAAACATATAGAGAAAAATCACAACACGAAACATCCTTGTGCAAGTATTTACTTGGACAGTGGAAAAGGCAAAAACCTCTGGAGGAAAAGAAAATAAGCAATAACTATGAAAAGTCTGAACTATTAGCGTATCCTGCAAGCCTTATATATTTGCTTTACCCCCCAAAAGCAAAGCCTAGGTAAGGAAAGTGCAAGCTTTGCAGCTTGTGCTTACCAATAATGTCGCACCCAGTCCTTTATATAAGCCTTTTGGACCTTCATCTCGTGAAATTGTGGCAAGGGCATGAGTGATGCCCCTATAGTACTTCTCATTTCTCTGCAGCAAAACTAAGAAACTTAGACATGCATCTCATCCTTCTTTACCTCAACCAAAAAACCAAGTCAAATACATGTGAAACACGCAAGCACCTGACCCCTTCCTACAAAATGCAGTATGGACAAAATCCCTACCTTTAAACACACCCAAGATTGAAGATACAGAATAAGTTCCATATCAACTGCAGGTGAATTGTTAAAACACCTAAAGATACAAGACCACCCATAAAAGTTCCACATCAACTGGGTAGGAATAAAGTCCTTTGAATAAGAGAGCAAGAGCAAGAACGTGTGTGCGTGCGCGCGCACGAGAGAGAGAGAGAGAGAGAGAGAATATAACATTTCAACTGTCATAACAATTGAGCTTATCCATGAAATAATGGCATCCTCTGAGAGAATAACTGCACTTGAGCAGTAAAAGTGTTTCAAAGATGCAGAGTGAGGGTTAAAGGTTTCTGGAATTACTGATGGAAAATGTATTTTCTTCACAACATGTATCTGCCATGTATGTAAAATACTGCAAATTACCTGTGCTGCTAGCCGAGTTCTCACAAGATCAAGAGGATAAGTCAAAGATGCAGCTGTTATTCCAGCTGCTCCACCAGCTATTAGCCTGGTTCCCATTCCAACACCAAAACTCTCTTGCTTGCCCTCCATTAACGATGATTGCAAAAGAAACTGACCATGATAAAGCACACTCATTAAAGTAGCCTTAACATCGCACACGCGCGCGCGCGTGTGTGTGTGTGTGTTCCTCTTCACATTTTTAAAGCTCTAGAATGACAGCCATACCAGTTTATATTTTTCGTAGGTATAGAAGCTGATAGCAGAGTAAGGGAGACGGTGCACAATGGTGACCCCATTACCCTTCCAAAATGCTCGAACTCCTTCTTCAACAGCAATTCTATATGCTTCACGAGTAATACTCGGACGGGCCAATGCTCCATTCGATTGCATGCCTTCCACCTGCAACCCCACACAGAAAGTGGCAGCCAGGAAAGATCAACTATCAACTTATTGTACAGATAATATAGAAGCTGATTAAGTAGAATAGTGTTTCACCATTGACAATTAAAAACTTGAGCCTCGGCAACTTGAAAAGCAAGCACCAAACAAAGAGATGTACATCGATTGATAAGATATAAGTTATGAAATTAGGTTTGTATTCACATTCACTTATGTTGTGCATTGTCTGTAATTTTTGAATGATACAAAAAAACCATCAAACACACAGAAGAAATAAATGGGTAATACTAATAAAAACGTAAAAGAGATGTGATCCTGTGTAAGATAAAATGGACAAATACGCTTGCATAGATTTAGGCTCTTTAACTCGACATATGATGAATTAATGCAGCTATAAGGCATCCAACAGAGAGACTTGGAGAAGTGGACACTTGGAATGCGCAATCTCAAATGGAAACGAACAAGCAGAGCTGCACCTCAAATTCTTCACAAAACAACTCCAACCACCTCGACACAGCACCAACTGCCCTGAGCACCTGAGGAACTGATCTTAACCATTGGGTAGCAAGACACAGCTTGCCTCCACCAAAAATGCATCCTCAACAACCACCAAATCTGGTTGTATAGTAGTTGGGAAAGTAGCAAAATACTTTTGGATGGGCTTTGATACCAGATGAAAATCCAAAAGTGGCGAAAACAAAAAAACAAAGTGCACTGGCTGAAATTAACATCACAAGATAATACCAAACAACCAATAGGAAAGAGAGGAAAACCTTTTGGATAGGCTTTGATACCAGATGGAATGCCCCCAGTCCCCTATTACTCTCAAAAGCAGAGGAAACAATACAACAGAGGGAAATGGCTCACATGAACATGACAAGGTAACCCAAATTATTTTGGTAGTTGAATTGATGGACAAGGGGAAGAAACAAGGTAGCAAGGTGCTATGAGAGTGCACAACAAAAGAAGGAACATAAATGGGGAGAGAAAAGGAGAAGAGAAAAAGACAGCAAGAAGAGAAGAGAAATCTGCGTCGAATCTGAAATGAATGCTGAATACAATAGAGGACTGATCAATCCCCACATGCAGCCCAAAGCATCAGTGAGGGCACCGGATCAGGCTGGAAAATGATGACAGCACTGGAGACCGTGACAGAGACGAAGTGTGCAGCCAGCAGTCCTCAATAGAGACATAGAAGAATGGCCAAGTTGGAGAGTGCACGTACAAGACAAAGAAGTGAATGATCTGCCCTAGCCAGCCGGCTGCTATATATAGCAGAAAATAGCCAAATCTGGCCGACTAGTGCTAGTTAGCTTGGTGACCATCAGGTGGACTGCATTAAATGCAGTCCGACTGCAAGTCTGGTGAGTGAAAATGCTGGCTTGGCAGCATAGAGCTGACATGGCGCTTCTCAAGCTGATCACAGTCAAACAGGGCTAAGCAGGCAGAAAATGCACACTAAAAATGAATGAAAAACATAGTTAAAGCTCCAATGTCCCTATCAAACTTTGACTAGGCCTCACAACCAAGAGACGACAGAATGACAAAATAGGGCAAGCTAACATCCCCTCTCAAATCTTGGGAGAGTCTGAAGACCCAACAACCTATAATGATGAAGCATAGAAACCTATGGAAAAGGCTTCATAAAGAGATCCGCCGCATTATCCGCCATGGCATAGTAGGCCACCACTAACTCAGAATCCACGATCCACTCCCAAACATAATGATATTGAACATATATGTACTTCATGCTGTTGAGCTAGAATATGCATTACTTGTTGATTAGCCTCTTAAACAGCCCCAAAACACACTAAAAATGCTCTTTTAGAGTAAAACCCTAAAACAGGGAGCGGTTCGAGAGAGTTCAGTGGAAACCCTAAAATGGGGAGCGGTTCGAGAAAGTTTAGTGGAAACCCAAATTTATGGGGCGCCCTTCCACATCTATAAATAGACAAGCTGCCCCATTTAGCCATTATCCTTGTTTGCAGGTTACACCAGCCCACACACCCTCTGCTGCTGTTGGCGTCCAGTTTCCAACCTACAGCCCGCCTCCATCTGCTGTCCAACCATCATCGACTGCAGCCACATCATCTTCAGCCTATCCATTGCTGTAGGCGACAGCTCTCAGCTGCTGGTGTCTGCTCCAAACTGTCCCAAACTGCTATTCAGCCTGCTGTCCATCATCTCCAGGGTCAGTCAGCCTGACACTCTCATTTTCAACATTGCAGACCCTGACACTCTCAGACATTGTTTCAGCCTGCTGTTTACAGCAGACTGTACACAGTTTCCAGCCCCCGATCGGTGGTACACTGCTGCATTTACCAGTTTCCAACCTCCAGACTACTGCGTTTTGGTGACCAGCCTGCTACCATTCACTATTCAGCACTCCTACACTCCGACTGGTGGTCACAGACTTGGGATCCGTCTTCGGTGGACGTCACACTCCGACATTGCTCTGCCCTTGAGCACACTGTACACTCTTACATTCATTTACAGCATTCATTCACTTCAAAGTTGTGTTCTCTCTCTCCCTTCTTCTGTTTGTGTTTGAGTTTTGAGTTTTGAGTTTTGAGTTTTGTGTTTAGGGTTTGAGTTTTGAGTTTTGTGTTTAGGGTTTGAGTTTTGCTCTCTGTGTCTGTGTCTATGTCTTTGTGTTTCTACCGTGGTCGTACACTTTGTGCGTCCTCAATGCAAACCCTAGCACTCTTCTTAACACATGCAAGCATGGAACACAAGAGCCTTTGCCACAACTAAGGCACTCTGGTTGCCCATGCATAGTTGTGTGGATTCTATTTGCAGAAAGCCAATCTCCAACAACATCCAATGGAGCCAAACTAACTCCATAGTGTAGAATAAAGTGCTCGGTACTCAACCTCCATAGACGATAAGACCACAATATTACTTCTAATTGCTCCATGAGATAGCTCCTAGTCCAAGGAAGAAAGCATCACGTGTCATGGATCGTCTCAACTCCACATCACCTGCCCAATCTAAGTCACTCCATCCAAAAAGTGTAGTCCCCCTCTCCATACATGATCTTGTAGGATCAAGTCCCTTATAAATAGCATAGAATCCGCAAAGTGGGTCTCCAGTGAACCTGAGTAGGAGTCTTCATGAAAGAAAACAACAATTGTCAATGCCATCACAAAAGAAATGTTTAGCCAAGTACCGGGTTAATAAACCAAAAAGGCACATGTACTGGGGAACATTGGATAAGGGTTATCCAATGTTCCAAGTCCATGGTGCAAGATCGGCCAACAATAATGCCCAAATTACCATACAAATGACCAACAAAAAATACCTTAAAAATGCTACAATACCCAACTCACTGAAACACATGCCCAAACTCACTCATGAGCTGACAATATTGCTAACACCTTGCCACATGATTGTTCATTGTGGGGGACCCAATTGTGTATTTATTGGTTTTCTTTTAGTTTTCTACATAAGACCAATTCACTTGGGCTACTCAAAAGACAAAATTCATCACATATGTCATCTTGGTAGGCCCTTGGACAATATATTATAACACCCTTGGTTTGATGCCTTCATCTTTCTAAGATGGAAATTTTTGGATAAAAGAGAAAGGAGGTAGACTCTCTCCCCTCCTTGGGCTTTTTTTTTTGCCGAAGAGGGGTTGTTGAGCAACTAGCACTCAAGGCCTGCATTAACACAAAATTATTATGCATTCTAGACTGATGTTTCTCCACAAAATCAGCCCCAAAAAGATTTGTTCATGAAAAAGACATTATTTATCTAAACAGGACAAATTCCCAGAAATCCCCTATAAAGACCCTGTTGTATACATCCATTCTCTCTCTCTTTTTTTTTCGTAAAAGGTAATTGTATTAATTACGAAAAAAATACAAGATTACTTGATTACAAGATACATGATGACAATCTAAGCCATCATGTGAAGAGGCTCCAATACTACAAGTTACAAAGTCATGGCAAAGACGCGGAGGAAATTGCCATATGCCAGGGATGTAAGTCCTCCCTAGAGAGCATGTCAGAATGCTGGAGAAGATCTAACTGCCAATACAAGAGGCCCTTAAGCCTAGCAATATGCCGCTGAACATTATAGGCGGAATCAAAAAGAAAAGCATTCCGAATGGTCCAGTTATGCCAACAGCCCCAATATCGAAGAAAGTGATACATGAGCTTCATATGTGGCTGTGCTGGAGTGGGGTATTTGGGCTGCCCAAAAACCCAATCAAAGGGGCGTAGGGTGAAACCAACCACCCCTCGCCAAACAGCCGACAAAAATAACCAGACTTTCTTAGCGATGGGGCAAGAAATAAATCGGTGCCGGGCGGATTCCACAGTAGTGGTGCAAAAGAAACAGTTGCCATTGGAGATTCGTCGCTTGGAAAGAGCTAAAGCAAGCGGAAGACCACCAATCATCACTCTCCAAAGAAAGACCTTATATTTGAAGGGTGTCTTGTTCAACCAGCCCTCCATCACAGTTGCCCTCCACCATGACCGGGATTTACGCAATCCCCATAAAGCATTCGCTTTAGTAACTAGCCATTGATGATCTTTAATCAGAAGATGATACACCTGGTTAGCAGAAGCTTTGCTTAAATTCAACCAGCCTTCTAAGTCCCAATCCCGCCAGGGATGATCCGAAGCAAGGGCAGGAAAGGGTTGTCTGCTCTGGAGCACCGTCAAAAGCTGTTTCCATAAATGCCTATATCCACGAGGGATCCTGAAAAGCCTCCTAGATGTACGAAACGATATTAGCACATTGCGACTGGCAAGGGTGGCATCCGCGACTGAAGATAAGCCCAAACGTGCCATCCGGTTGAATTGTGGTCTAAGCTCGTGTTTACCTTCCCATGAAAGTAAACGCGAGACTGCCAGCAATTCCAATTGAAAAGAGTTATTAGCTAAGCGATCCTCCGCTGGATGCCACTGAGCCTTCTGGAGGATCAGTTTCCAGGAACATATCAAATGAGTAAGCAGCGATGAAGAAGAACTACAGAACCGCAAATCAGCATTAAGAACATGCCACCAAGAACTCCGGATTTGGGTATTGCCATGCAGAAGCCCATGGTCCTCAAGGAAATAACGGGCTATAACGACCCACGGATGATTATCCGAGCACATGGCGCGGAAAAGAGACCAATGGAGTGCCAGCATGTGAGTTTGGGCATCTAAAATAGCTCCTCCACCCATGCGTTTGGGGGTGCACGCATGCGACCAAGAAATCCAGGAAATACCTACATGCAATAAGTCCTTCCATAGCATGAAACGAATAGACTGAGTAAGAGCATTCAGAGTCGTAGTAGTCCAGGGTAGCAATGGCAAGAAATATGTGAGCATTGGCAACATAATTGTCTGGGCTACTTTGAGGCAAACATGGAAGGGCCAGGCCTGAGACTTCCAATACAGAAACTTAGCCACCATTTTCTGAGAAATCCACTGCAGAAGCTACTTTGGGGGAACATCAACACCCAAAGGGTACCCAAGATGCCTGACAATGGAGCCACGAGGAACAACCATACCCTGCCAGTCCAAGGACTGCAAATCCGACTCCGTGCAGCTGAGAATGGCTGATTTGAACGCATTGATGCGAAGGCCGGACGCCTGACCAAAGAGAGCCCAAACATCCAATGCTTTTCGAAGGTTATCCTTGCCCGCACGCAAAATCATAAAGCTATCATCAGCCAGGGATTGACTAATGAATTGCTGTCCAGTAGAAAGCGACAATCTGGCCAACTGAGTAGAAGCTGCCATATGAGATAACATCGAAAGAACTGGATGCGTCGCAAGGGCAAAGAAGAGAGGGCTCAAAGGGCACCCCTGTCTGACAGAGCGGGCAAGGACAAATGGCTCAGTAACACCTCCATTCAGCATGACTCGCGAAGACGCTGCAGCACTGATGGTGTAGATTAGACGAGACATCCGAGCACCAAAGCCCATAGCAGACATAAGTTCAGCAACGAAAGACCAGTCCAGATAGTCAAAAGCCTTTTCCAGGTCCAGTTGAATCAGTACGACCTCCTGATTAGAATGCCTTGCATAATCAATTGCCAGTTGTGCATTCAATACATTGTGCAGAATGTTTCGGCCCTTAATGAAACCATACTGGAGAGGGTGCACAATGGCAGGGAGATGCTTATGGAGCCGATTCGCCATTACTTTGGAAAAGATTTTGTACATAGTACCCATCAAAGAAATTGGGCGCCACTGTTTCAACGTAGACGGCGAAGGAACCTTTGAAAGCAGTTTAATAAGTCCTTCTTTCCATGAGGAAGGCATGATCCCCGTTTCCCACACCTGCTGAAACAAAGCCTTCAATGGTTTCGCCAGTTGGGTAGCAAAAGCCTCAAAGAACTCATTGGTGAGACCATCCCAACCCGCACTTTTATCCTTGGGCAAGTGTAACAAAACGTCCATAACCTCTGCCTCACAAATATCTGACTCCATAGTAGCTTGCATGTCCTGCGGAACCTGATTGCGGACCAGGTCATAAAAAACTGAACGGGCCTGGGTAATTTGGGCTGAAGGTGGAGAAGTGGAACCAAGAAGGTCGCGGAAATAATTCCTGCACATATGCACAATAGTCTGCGGATCCAGGATAAGGTGGCCTTCTGCATCCTCGAGTCTGGTCATATTCTCTCGAGCAGGAGAGGCATGGAGAGCTCGAAAGAACTTATGAGTCTGACACGCACTATCTTGCAAAGTCTCCGTCAGATGTTGCAATTTGGCCTGCTGATACAATTTCAATTGAAACTCTTTAATAAGATCAGCCACCCGCATTGCCAGTGCTAGCAGAAATGCATCATCCGGAGTGTCCACCAGCAGAGAACAAACCAAAGCCAGCAGGTCCTCCGCTGCTTGTTGACGCCGCCGACAAAGAGAGGCATGATAGATCCCATACTGCCGAGCAACCCGCTGCACATTAGAGAGCAATCTTTCAAATGAAGTAGTGCCCTGAGAGGAGAAGTCCAAGAATAATCTATCAATCAATTGCTGCATATAGCCTTGGAAGATTGCATGCTTCAAGTAAGACGAGTTGAAACGCAAAGGGAGTCTCTCCAGAAATTGCTTGAAAGGTGCAATGGGTTGTGCAAGCAGCTCAAGCTACAGAGGAAAATGGTCCAACAAGGCATATTGCTGCAACACTTTTATTTCGAGCATCTCGGGAAGAAAATCATCATTCTACATGATGTATATGCGGTCCAACCGCGACCATGTTGTTGCATACTGGGCAGAATGGAAAGTAAACCCTGGAGAAGACCGGTGTAGCCAAGACCAGAGATCTTGCTTAAGAACAGCAAGAGCCAACTCATGCCACATACGACTTTCCGGCGCATCCATTACCGAATGCTCCGATGCGGATTGGGAAGAATCAACACACATATTGAAATCCCCCATCAAGAAGCCCCGTCTGCCAAGTGACAAGGAGGTCTGCAAAGTATGCCAAAGCTCCCAACGAGATAACGGATCATTCGGAGCATAGAGGCCAAGTAACCATAAGATCTCCCCTTCGAATAAAATTTCAATCACCAGAAAGCGGCCATGTACATCATTTTTAATAAGATCAAGCTGATATTTGTCATGTACAATCATGAGCACACCCGAATAATGCATGGCCAGTGTCCCTGCATAGAACAAACGAAAGCCATGGCAATCCACAACTTTTCCGGCTTCTCCGTGACTCTTGTGCTCAACAGCACACAGGACATCCCACTGATTCTCATACAATACAGTCCACATGGCATGTTGCTTGTGTCGAGAACAAATTCCTCGCACATTCCACGTGGCTATTTTCATGTGTATTCAAAACAAAATCACGTACGAGGCACAACTTGCCTCGATTTGACTTTTTCTGCGAGAATGTCCAGGACTCCCTCGTCCAAGAAATCCGCCAACACAAAAAAAGAGTTCTGAGGACCAGATTTGGAGGTAGACGGCATATCTGTTGGCTTGGGGATGGAACGGGGATAACGACGATCCCACGGGGTAATGACAATGCCTCTGGTATCAAAAGCCAGCTTAGGTGGACCCTTTGGACGATCCGAATACATTTTCCTGGCGGGCTGAGGACGGGGGCAGAGGAGACCAAAGCAGGAGTAGAGCGCTCTGAAGACAACATTTCCTTCCTGCGCATATAGTTACGCATGGAATCTTGTGAGGTAGTAGGCACAGTATTCTCCATGCCAGCAACAACCCTGTTGCCTTTTTTTGCACGTACTTCAACCCAATCAGTGGCACGGGAATCCAAACCCGAAACCTGTTGTTTACCTTTGTCCAGAACTTTAGGCGAGTGAATAGTATCCAGCGACGGAGCATCGCACACCATATCTTCCATTGGCGACGCAACATGGCCAACATCTGAAGTGTGTTGCTGCTCCGGGCATTCGGCCATAAAATGCCCCAATTGTCCACAGGAAAAGCAATGTCCTGCAAAATTGCCCCATTTCAAACGAAAAGTGTAACGGATGCATGCCAAAGCAATTGAGACGTAACCAAGCAGGCCTTTTCCTTGCAGTGTCCCATAACATACACAACCGGTTGCGATTCACAGCCCTTAGACTTGGAGGGACCAGAACAGTGCCCACAGCGGCCATAGCATCCTTCAACAGTGGCCAATAAACAGCCGGTCAATTTTCCACTTCTACCCACACAGGGCATTCATGTTGCAGCAGACGCTGAAAATCTGCCATTGGGCGCCATGGAACAACATGAACCAACCGGCGATCAAAAAACAAAGGCAGTTTAGACAGGAGAGCAGCACGGTGCGTCTCAGATTTCAACAGGACCTCAAAAAAACCTCGGGGCCCAACAAAAACCTCTTCAACACATTCCCCTTGTAGCAGACTGTGCAGCCACTGGCGAATACGGGAAAGCAGTGGGATTCGACCAGTAAAGAAGAGTATCATAGCACGATCATAAAACACCGAAAAGAAGCGTAGGACAGTTTTTGGGTCCACAGTGGCTTCCAGAACATCGTCAGGTGCAGAGTCAGAAAAGACTTCCTGATTATGTTGAACATAATCGCCAAGCAGAGTGTTGGCAAATTCCAGCAAATGCTCCCAGTCAACATCCTGAGAGTCCACAGAATCCGAAGCAACCTGAGCATAGGAACGATCCTGATGAACCACTGTCTCTTCCGAAGTATGCTTGGTACGTTTACCCACAGGCTGGATGTCAGGACCAGGGGGCATCTCTTCGGTGCACGGAACCATATCCTCAGGTTCCTCAGTATCAGAATCCGGGCCAAGTGCTGCCACCGTTTGGTCTATGAAATCCAGATCCAGACGAGCCATCTTGTATCACGATTGGATCTCGAAGGAGGACTGACGCGCGGTGGAGAGCGGGAAACGCAACCTTGTCCTCCGCAGTCGCGACCTGTCCCAAGAGGGCGCGCGGCAGGGCACAACCCTAACAGTGCAGGGGCAGGAGGGTGGAGCACAGGGCGGGCAGTCGATGGCAAAGTGGGACAGTCGGGGGCGCAGGGCAGAGGCCAAGCGTCAGCAGAAACCCTAACGCACAGGGCAAAAGGGGGAAGCGCAGGCGAAACGCAGGCGCAGAGCCCACGGGGCTTCAGAGGCAAGCGACAGGGCAGGCGGCGGGGCAGGCTCTGGGGCAAGCTCTGGGGCAGGCGACGGGACAAGCGAGGAGCGTCAGGATCAAGCGACGGGGCAGGCGACGGCCAGACAGGCGACCGAGGTAGCACAAGGTGACGGGACTGCAGACGAAAGCAGACGGGCGGCTGCAGGCGTGGCAGCGAGAGTGATCAAGGAAACAACACAAGGACCAGGACGGCGCTAAGGAGCAAGTCGCGTGAGCCGAACGCTGGCGATACAGGCGGGCAACGGCAGGGACTCCAGCCTTCAAGACGAACGATGGGCAAGCGACGGCCTATGGCGTCTGTACATAGGGGGAACCAGGCCACGGATGGCAACGAGGCGGCAGGTCGCGAGCAAGCGCCATCGCTTTCTCTCTCTCTCTCTCTCTCTCTCTCTCTCTCTCTCTCTCTCTCTCTCTCTCTCTCTCTCTCTCTCTCTCTCTCTCTCTCTCTCTCTCTCTCTCTCTCTCTCTCTCTCTCTCTCTCTCTCAAAATATGATTCATTCCACTCCTCTCTCTATGTGCTCCTCCTTCCCCCCCCCCAAATCAGCCACTCTCTAGCTACCATGCCTACAAGGAGCTAGCACCCGTAGCAAGAGAAGTTGACTACTTAATTTGTCACCCTATTATCAGCAATATCATCATCATTTGGGGCTCTTCAAGCTTGCATTTTCAAGCATGTACCCTATGTCTTGCCACAAACATAGGTAGACTATTGATGTTGCCATCATCGTAAGCTGATTCGTGGAGCTACTTTGCAGCCAATTGATCTTGCATTTTGCTGCCTAGAGCCTAAGTTGACATCATACTACTCCAACGACTTTTTTTGACTCCCTCCACTACTTCCCACATTGTTTCTTTTGCTGCCTGGTGTCCCCAACAACATCTTATTGCCTAAATGACTGTGTTTCGTTCCCTCCACTACCACCCTTAATCAACTAAGATAGTGTAGTCACCTTGGGTCACTCTAATGTCACTAACTACTTAGCTCTCCCCGATTGCAACCTTAGAGGCACGAAGACCTTACGTCATTGTAATTCATTCACCATTCTTCTCTAAGTTTCTGAGTTCATTCACTACTAGTGTTTGTCGAATCTACTCTATTTCCTTCACTGCAAACCCTACCATTTCTTTCTACAATAAACTCAAGAGAACTAAATTCAAGTGATGCCAAGGTAGTGGCTGAGTAAAACAACATCAAATTTAGAATAAGTGGCTCCTTTTGTTGCCATGGATAACCAATGAGCCTAGTTCGGCATCATAAACAGTTATCAAAACACAAGGTTGGGAACCAAGCATAACCATTCTAGTTATCCTATAAAAATAGACCAAGCCTAAAATTCAAATCCTATTGTTTGGTCCACCCCTTGAACAAAAGACTAGAATATCTTCAGCTTTCAGCGCTAAAAGGCTCTCATTTCAGCCTATATCTATAGTTTCTGAGCACGAATCTTAAATACTCACATTTATAAACCAATACAAAAATTTCAAGCCTTTCTATTAGGACAAACATCCACCTTGATAACTAAATGTTGCATAACCCTTGTGTCATTAACCTTCAAAAAAAGCTATGTCAACTCCCACCATGCAGATTGTATGGCATTCACTAGTTCAAAACACTAAATACACCTTTCCTATCTAACCATTCTTTCTTTTTCCTTTGTAGGCCCATCGTACTAAGTGACAATGGTGAACAATCACATCATAGTATCCCAAAACAGCATTGCAAACCCCTATTTCAGAAACACTGTTTTAGAAACATTTCAAAACTCCAAAATGCATTTCGGGAACAACCCTTTTTTTCTGTGGGTTTGTTCCAAAAAGGTGTTTGTCTAGGGAGGAGAGAGGTTGAACTTTGCCCATCTATATTTGAGTTTTTGAGTGATTCGCAATGTGTTTTAGTTCTCAGTTTTCAATTCTAGCCTTCAAATTACACTATCATTACATATGTTTGAATGCTTGTCTTCAATAAAGCCATCTACAATAAGAGGATGGAAGCAATCACACAAAGATTTACATAACTAAGAAGGTAGTACTAACTTTGAACTCTTGTTAGCAACCTATAGCTACTGAATAGCGACATAAAGACTTAAAGCCCTCAAATTGTTACAGCTCTTTTGACATGAGAGATGGAGACATGAAAATAAGCTCATGTGACATGAAGGCTTGTTAGTTTTGTGTAAATTTTGGGTGTGTAGTGTTATGTGCATTGATATGTAAGTACCTATGTATGGATTCATTGCTAAATTCCAAAACAACCCCCTTTGCCAGAGCTGCCAGAAACTCCATTCATTGCCATTTCCATTTCCCCCATTCATGAAAACCCCCCATAATATAAATCCATGTGACAAGTCATAGATCAACAACAACAACAAAGCCTCAAATAACTAGCCTATCTAATTCAAGCTTCAAATTACACTATTATTGCATGCATTTGCATGGCTATTTCTCTTCAGTAAAGCCATCTACAATGAGGATAGAAGCACTTAGTAGTCACACAAAGATTTGCATACATAAGAGGCAGTACTAACTACAATGAGAGGATAGAAGCACTTAGCAATCACACAAAGATTTCATACATAAGAAGGCAGTGCTAACTATAAACTCCTGTTTCCAACCTATAGCTACTAAATAGTGACATGAATGCTTGAAACCCTCTACGTATTAGAGTTCTTTCGATATAAGAGATGGAGAAAAAATGAAGACAAGCTCATGTGAGATGAAGACTTGGAGTTTTCTATAAAATTTGAGTCAATAGTATTATGTGCATTGATAGTTAAAGCACCTTTGTATGGATTTAATGCTAGAATCCAAAACTCCTTCCCCATTTCCAAAACTAGCTGAAACTCAGAAACTCCATTTACTGCCATTTCCATTTCCCCTGTTTCCAAAACTCCCCCATACTATGGATCACATGAGACATGTCATAGCTCAATAACAACAACGGAGCCTCAAATAAGTAGACTAACTTACAAGGGTTGTTCTCTAGCACCTTCAAACAATTCCAAGCAATATTATCTTACCATCAATTTGTTTTGTTCACAAAAATCATTAAAAACACTCATAAACAATATGTCTTGTACAAACCAAGCTCTTAACACATACCCTAGGTATCAAAACCTCCAATGAAAAAGGAGAAATCCTAGCAAGGGCCCAACAGAGAAATCATAAGGGGAACAATGAAACAAGATTATATTGAGGAATAAAGAGAGAAATCATAAGGAGAACTCCTCAAAACCTCCAAATGGCCAAAACCATAGCACTAGCATGATAAGAGATTAAATACTTTTGTCAAAAATGGCTCACATGTTGCTATGGATTGTATCAAAAGATAAAGGATTGTAGCTATCAAGGATTATTTTTAAAAAGTCTAGAGAGAGCCAACTAAACATGAATAGCTCCTATAGGAGGATTTGAAGCATTTGATGGACAATGTTTAAGGCATTAACACTTGTACATATTGCATAAGGACAATTCAAAACATGCATCGTCATTGATTAACTTGTGAATACACTTGAGGATATCATTTTGACTGGCACATGCAAGTCTAAAATAGTGGGAGGCAACAAGAGATGCCTTAACATGGCAGCAATGCTATTGGGCTATAATTAACTTTTTCATAGGATGTGGCATATTGATCAATAGATTGCTTACATGGCATGTAGTCTAGCAACAATAGGATTGTTAAAGTGGCAATGTTGGTTGAACAAGCACCAACACTTGGCCAATATAAGGGGTACTCCTTTAGAATTTTAAAGATTGACAATCATGAAGCTCCAATTGGTCATTGTCAATAGCAATTTTCATTATCTTCGCACTTCAACAAGGGCATGGAGCCAAGTTCCAAGCACATGAATCAAAGAACGTAGGCAAGAGAGTGCATGCTAATTGTGTTGAACAAGGCTAAACAAGGTTGATCACAACTAATCACGGATCTATCCTAGAGAGGACAGCAAGCATACTGTTGAGGATTCAGAGCACAAGAGAGTTAACCTACAATGCAACAAGGATTCGATATTGGTAGCCTGTGACCTTGTACACATCAGTATTGTTGTTGTAACATATTGGTTAGAGGATGATTTCAGCCTTTGGATTCTCTCATCTCTTCTAAGGAGTGCATTTCTGAGACCAATATCATCAAAGGGCAACAGAGATTGAGCACAAAATAGATGCAAGTATAGGGTGAAGTATACATTGACACGTGTGACATAAATTTGCCTTTAACAATCTCTTTGGCTAAAGACTGCAAACACACTAAAATAATTTGCTACTACTCCCTCAGTGTCTTACTTTTTGTCAATATTATAATTGGTTGAAATGTTCCATTGTCTATCAAGCCCTTTATATCAATCCATCTATATGAGCATGCCACATGGAGTAGATGACAATGCTCATGCTTTGAGCTTTCACACTCCTCACTTTCTTCCTCGTTTGCAATTTCCAAAAATAATGAAGCTTGCTCTACATAATAGGATCTCTAATATAGTTTACAAATAGTGTTGATGTTGGTCTTATATCTCATCTTTGCATGTTTTAGCCCTCTAAAGGTTGGAGCTACAATGAAACTAGTTCAATAACATTACTGGTGCATTTCCATTGAGTACACACTAATGGAGTCTCAAGACCTACAGATTTGGTAGTCCCTCATATTGAAGTGTCATAGAATGCCCATCCACATGCTCAATACATAAGACTTGGCATACAAATTCCACCAAGGAATCACTCTATTAGCGAGACTCTCTTCAAATTGAGAAAACTTGAATCCCTCCCTCTCCAATTGCCACACAAAAGCAAGGCTCCTCCACCCAAGTGTAGACAAGTTTCCCAAGCCACTCACCATTGACATTTAGAAAGGTATGTTTCTTCACCCTCGTTGCTTGGTCCTTCTCGATAAGGGAAGTTTCAAGACTCATTAACATGTAGGGTGTCCTACATACATGTTGCCACCACTATATTGATGATTATGTGAAGAAGAAAAAGAAGAAGAAGAAGATTGCTGAAACAACCACCACCTACAACTCATTCTAGACCTGACACTATGTTTGGCTGACTTCTCTAAAGAGAATTTTGAGAGGGCTTTCACACTCAGTACCCAGTCTAGTGATCTATGAGGATCAGCCTGAGCTAGTGGGCTATCCTATGGCATCAATAGCCACAAGCTGTAAATCAAACTCACATGAGCTAGCAAAGAGGTCATGTTTATCCATCCTTTAAATCTTGATGCCACATGATACAAGCAGAAGAACAGAGAATTTACATACTGCAACATCTCCATCCATTCACAATCTATCCTACAAAATAGGTTTTCATTTGCCATTAATCCACCATATAGCGAGCAAAAATGTTTGTCTAGAGGCCCATACAGCATATAGGAGAACCCAATCCGGTGCTTCATCAAAGAGGCAGAAAAGTAACAAAACCTGGAAGAGGATGGTGAGCCGAGCCAGGGGGGCTGTACAAGTCTTGCTCACAGCACCAGCCACTCCCCCCGCTATGAGCTGCGAAGCATTGCCAATCTGTGAATGCTGCACAAGATCTTTCACCTCCTGCTCTACACTTTTTGGCCTGAGAGCGTCTGGTACAGACGAGGCATTGTTCACAACTGCTTGCTGGCATAGCTGTCCACATATCACTCCACCAACTGAGCAGGCTGGCCCTGCATGCAAGCTGCTCTCCGTTGCAGCATCTGTCCGCATGGCCATACTACTTTTCAAGAAGACTCAGGTGCTTCCAAATACTTGTAGCAACTGCAATCTACTGAAAAGATTGGAACACTGCGAGGCTGCTCTTTTCTAAGAGGGAAATCTTCTTCAAGGCAGCTGTCCTGCGAGATGCTTGTGGCATATGCCTGTTGTTCTGCGTCAATACTTCTCTTCTTTTCTTGAAGGCTGCTGTGCTGGGAGATGCTTTTATCATATGCCTGTTGTTCTGCACCACAGGCGACACCGGATGCAATCGGCAATGCACTTCTGAGTAGATGTGATATTGTCTGCAGAGCTTATCCACCCCCCTATCCCAGATATGAGCTTTTGTTCCACAACTTAACATGGACTGTCATCCATTGTGACTGGAAATGTTGCTGATCGAACGTGCTCCATGGGACCTGTCACCTGTAGCTCATGGCTTCACCGATGACTTGCCACAAGGTTTCTAAAGACAAGAAAAGCCCGATCCCCTTGCTTAAGCCTGCACAATATCAATGAACAGCCCTCTGGCCTGCACAATAACAATGAGCGGTCTTGCTATCGTGCAAACGGATGTGAGAGAGCTTGGATTGATGGACCTCTCGATACGAGACAGGAAAGAAAAACCGCCCAATCGACGGCTTATCGAATCGAATCGATATTATTGGAAATGAGGGATATATTTGCGGAAGAAGAGAAAGACGCAGACACAGAGAGCGAGAGAGAGCGGACCGCTCGTCCTGCTTGCAGCACACAAACCCTAGGACAGCCTCGAATATTCCGCCTTCAGGAAATCAACTAGGCATATTCTTTAGCCAAATCCGCTTTTTGGAGAGAATGGAATTATTTTGGCTAGAGTTTTGTAGTTTTTTGGGGTGAAGGTGCTTTATAGGAATTTACATCAACCATTGACCTCTAGAGTATGGGGACAGGTACTCTAGCACTTAACCTGCCCCCTTTGAATTTGTAATAGGAGCAAAATATAAAAACCCAGTGATATAAGCCTTGGTCTATGTAAGGCAAGGCTGGAAGTAGACCCCATCTCTCCATGAATCAAGAGGTCAAAGCATATGAAGCAAAATCAATGGAGTGAAAAAATGCCCGATGTGTCGTCGCAAGCATATCCTAGTTATAAAACGAGGAACATGGCAACAAAGTAGTGTTAAGCCACTTACTCTACTCCGATCTTCTAGTTTGTGCTTTCTTATTGCACATTGGTATAACAAAAAAGGGAGCTATAGTAGAAGGAAATAGGGTGCTACCATGCCACTCGCCCCCTTACCCTACCGGCTTATAAATAAATGCCAGCCCCACCATTTGGCTACTCATAGTGATCATCCATATATTTGTCCATTCGTGAGTCCTAAGAAGTGGAGACTTGTATACAGTCATCAAGGCATGCATTATTATGGCCCTGTATGTGCATATCAAGAAGCCCAAAAATGTGATCAAAAATCTTGAGGGTGGTACCAAAACAAATAGCTTCTGTCTGCAAGCCATATTCTAATGTTAAAATTAGGAAAGAACTAGAGGATTGGGTTATCCCCCTACACAAAGGAGGGGGGAACTTTTATCTCAAAAATTGCAAGAGATGGAAAGCCTTTATTGTCCTAATTGTAGCTTTCTCCAAGCTCCAAATTTGTATTGACACGTCCTTAGACCTTGCAAAAACCATCTAGTTCGCATGGTTTAAACACAAAGAAAAAAACTAAATTTCTAACAAAGTAACTTCTATCATCCCATGGGCATTCAAGGACTCTATTTGGTTTGATTTTTTCTATGGGGACCTACCTAAGCACCGAATGATACTTGGATATAGGATCTTTAAAAAAGGTGTGCAACAATGGCAACTATGGGGTTGCCAAAATATAGTGTGTCACAATAGAGACTTAATACAAACTTACTTCCAACTCAACAAAGAAAGTTAGAGCTGACAATGGACAGAACAAATAAATAGGACCCCAATGTAGCCAAGGCCATCTAACCTAGGGACATTTCCATCCTAGCTCCTTCACTTAGGACAATGACCAACCACTATTGTACCTTCCCAATCTGAATTATCATCCAAACAAACCCACATCCATGCTGAACGGTAATGGCACACCATGTGGCATTTGAGCAATAGGTATTTAGATTTAGAAATTGGTGGTCACCTAACCTCCTCGTAAGTCTATTTTTCCCTTTGGCTCATGATGTATAAATCTATCTGGATAGGTGAGAAAGCAATTAGCTTGAGTATTGGCATGGGGCCGGCCCAAGGTGCAAATTTGGTTCAGAGTCTCTAACCCATTTTTTCATTCATTACAAGTTTAATGATGTTTTCTTAACTCTTTTGTAGCACGTTATAAGAGTCCACCTTGTCAAGATCACCTAAAAATATCTACTATTAGAAGAGAGTGGCTTCCTCGTAGAAATTTGGTCCTTTCTAAGGGCCAATTATATTTGGGCCATTTGGACTCAAAGAAATGATACAATATGCCTGCAACCACCTAAAGTGGCAACACTGCCACTTGAGTACGAAGAGAAACTAGAGACATAATGCAAAATTGAGTCCCATGCATAACGCAAAAAAGAGCCATAAGAGGAACTAGAGACATCTCCATATGATCAAGAGAAATATTCAAGGATGATTAATTTTTTTAGCACTCAAATACAAAAGCTAAAGGATGTTGCACAACCAGTAAGTCTCATCAACCAATCAATGATTGTCAAGAAAAACCAATTAATATACCCTAGAATGGTGTTGATGCACTACCTTACTTCAAACTCCATTCATAGATGAAAGCAAGAGTTGGACAACATACTAATTGCTATCAAAGATGCAATCAAATTTGTAGTTATGTGAAGGGAGAAGCCAAGTGAAAGCATGAGCAAGTGGTAACAATGGAGGTGTGAGCTATGGTGGATGGAGCAAGAGAGAGAGACCCAAGATGTAGGAACTCAAACAGTTACAATGTGTGACAAGTCTCTCTTATTCTATTAGTCACTAAAAGAATAAAGAATAAAGTAACTGTAATGGGCACCCACCACTTACAATGTAGAGGTGTGTGGGTACTATCAGTGTAGTAAATACATGGGCGACGTAAGCATAGGCACCTTGACCCCCATAAACTCCCACTTGAAGGTGAATGTGCCTCTAGTGAGGAGTTAACAAGAGAAAAGTGACAAAGTACAAGTGTACAATAAGATGAGAAAAGACATCATTTCATCTAATGTCCATCATCTTCCTAAGGAAGACAAAATGTTGTGCTAAGAGACTTTTAGTGCAAATCATGAAGACATAGTTAGAGGTGGACTTCCTACTATTTGCACATCCTGCATAATCAAAGTTAGTGTACCCCATGACTCTTGTATCTCGGCCATCATAACATATACACATATCTACAGTGTCTTGAAGGTACTTCATAATACCCTTCATGGCATCCCAATGCTGCTTGCTAGGTGTAGCCATATAGCATGCCACAACTTCCACTGCAAATGCTATGTCAGGATGAGTGGCTATAATGGCATACATCAAACTACTCACTATGGATGCATAAGGGATCTTGGCCATCTTAGCCTTTTGCATATCAAACTATGGACAATTAACTTGACTAACTTTCACGAGGGAAAGCAAAGAGTATCCAATAGGCTTAACATCCTGCATATGAAATTGATCGAGGACCTTTTGGATGTACTCCTTCCGTGATAAGTAAGGAGTCCCCTAGAGCAATCACATGTGATGTGCATCCTAAGGATATGTGAGGCTTGTCCCATATCTTTCATCTCAAAGATCTTCTTGAGCTAACTCTTCAAGGTATCTAACTCATCATGAGCACTCCCAGTAATCAACATATCATCCTATCCCATGTCTTTCATCTCAAAGAACTTCTTGAGCTAACTTTTCAAGGCATCTAACTCATCATGGGCACTCCTAGCAAAAATCAGCATATCATCATGTAGAGTACCAAAATCATAAGGCTACCATCACAGGCCTTCTTCATATATAAACATGGATCCATATCATCGTGGGTATATCCTTGTGAATGCATGAAACTTGTGGTACCATTCCCTAGGTGCCTACTTAAGGCTATAAAGTCTCTTTTGCACACTAGGTGTTCCTTGCCTTTTCCCTCAAAGCCATTAGGCTACTACACATAAATCTCATCATGCAAGTCCCCTTGTAAGAAAGCCATATTGACATCCATTTGATAAAGGTCCAAATTTAACTACATAACTAAGTCCAAAACCAATCGTAGGGTAGTCATCTTGACTACAAGAGAGAAAACTTCATCGAAGTCAACACCATGCTCCTACTTAAAACCCTTAGCAACCAATCTGGCCTTATATGTTGTCACAAGTACTCTTCAACTTGTATACCCACTTGCATAGCAAAGCACGCTTTCCAAGTCTAGGTAAAGGAACCAATTCCCATGTATGAATTTTTTGCAATGAATCATGTTCTAACTATACGGCCCTTTCCCAAGAGCGACTATCACCTCTGTGCATGGCCTCATTATAGGCAAGTGGCTCACCTATATCTATCACCATAACATAATCCATGGAGGGTGCAAGTTGATCAGGCTTTCATCTATCTCTAGTAGACTGCACAAAATAGATTGTGGGACATGTATACCTTGTCTAACTTCATGGTCATGGGTGACTAGAGAATTAGCTGTTATAGGCTATCTAGTTGGATGTGCAGTAGTAGGAGGCTTCTCTTGAAATATCACTTTGTGGACCTCAACCACCTACTTAGGTTGCTTATGTATTTTCTCTTCATGGAAAACAACATCATGGCTAAGGATGACCTTTTGAGCTTTTGGATCCTATAGGTAATAACCCATCTCACATGTGTCCCTATGACCAAGAAAGATAAAATTGATAGATTTAGGATCCAACTTATTGTACTTATCCTTGGAAACATGGCAGAAAACCTCACAACAAACAACACGCAAATGAGCCTACAATGAAGGTTTTCTAGACCATACCTCCTCTACAATTTGATTTCAAGAGTAGTACATGGAGATTGATCAATCAAATGTATGGTAATAGTAACTCCCTCAACCCAAAAGTGTTGCGGTAATCTTGCCTGGCTAAGCATAGTACAGACTCTCTCTTGGATCGTCCTCTTCATGTGCTAAGCTATACCATTTTGGGGTGGGGTGTACAGGTTGGTCAATTGATGTTTAATACTCTCTCAACACAAAATTACTCAAAGGAATTAGATACATACTCACCCCCCATTGTTAGATCCTAGGCATTTCAAGCTATACCTAGACTGGTTCTCAACAAAAGTAAGCCAACACGAAAAACCTAGCCAAGACTTTCAATTCTACTTTATGGGGTATGCCTAGACCTTATGAGAGTAATCATCAATGAAAGTAACGGAATACTTCATACTACCTAGTGACTTGTAGGGCATAGGTCCACAAACATCAAAATGAACAAGAGCCAAAGGCTCACCCATGTGCGTCATGCCAAACTCCTTATGCAAACTACATGTTTGCTTGCCATAAAGACAATGACCATAAGAATCAAAACACTTGTAGTCGAGGGCCTGAAGATAATATAAATGGATAAGCATTTTCATTCCCTTTGATGACATGTGTCTAAGGTAACGATGCATAACGATACATGTGATATCACAATCACTACCCATGGTCGATAAACCCAGATACAAGTAAGAGATAAAGAGTGCTAGGCTTTGGCACCTCGTGCCATGACAAGATTTCCATGGGTAATCTTCCATGAGGAATCGCCAAAAGAGACAACATAATCTGCACCGTCCAACTATCCAATAGAAAGTAGGCTTTTGGTCAAAGCTAGAACGTGGCATAAAACATGCAAAGGAAACATGTTTCTTAAAGGAAACTACAGTTGGACATCTTCAATGCCAACAATATCCAATGCCAACTCATTACTCAATCTAACAGATCCTATCATGTTGCAACAGGAGTGGAACTACTCTCAATGGAAGATAACATGACATGAAGCTCGTGAATCAATCAGACGATATTAAGCATAGGTGGATGAGGCATCAATCAACTATAAAACATCAAGAGAAGAAGCTATAAGTATGTAATCATCATCAGAATCAGCACGCATGACATTAATCTCTTCAATATGAACATTGGACTTATTGGCGACAATGTTGTGATCATCATTATTTTCTTGCACTTTGCCCTTTTTCTTTTCCTTGCACTTGTCACATCACAGATTTTATGACACTATGGCCGAATATAACCTTGCTTCCCAAAATACTAACAAGTCAATGTGGACTTAGGGCCATGAGATTTACTATGAGACTGTCCACGTGACTGAGGATGAGACTATCCACATGATTGAGGACAAGACTTTTGAAAGTCTCTCCCATGGCGATCGTTACTGCTCTTAGCATTACTGCCTTTGATTGTTAAAGCATAGGAGCTACCCAAACCATCATTATTCTTTCTATTAACCCCTTCATTCAATAATGCACCCTCAACATCCTACAATTTTAGCCTATTAATGAGCATATTTACACAAATAGCAGTGCGAAATATGTCCCATGATGAAGGCAATGTAACCAACAAGAAAACAGTGAAATATTTTCTTTAGATCAATCCCCTACAAAGTCAAGTGACTGAAGATAGAATGAAACTCATTTAAGTGGGAAGACATGAAAGTCCCCTTCTTCATACAAAGGTCCATGAGTTGCTTTAGCCCATACATCTAAGAGACAAGGCTCTGCTTATCATAGACATTATGGATCTTCTCCCGTAACTACCAAGTAGTCTACACGGGCCTTCTCCCACATGTGGGTATATCCCTGTGAATGCATGAAACTTGTGGTACCATTCCCTAGGTGTCTACTTAAGGCTATAAAGTATATTTTTCAACTTGCACACTAGGTGTTCCTTGCCTTTTTCCTCAAAGCCATTAGGCTACTATACATAAATCTCATCATGCAAGTCCCCTTGTAAGAAAGCCATCTTAACATCCATTTGATAAAGGTCCAAATCTAACTATAGAACCAATGCTAAAACCAATTGTAGTGTAGTCATCTTGATTACAAGAGAGAAAACTTCATCGAAGTCAATACCATACTCCTACTTAAAACCCTTAGCAACCAATCTGGCCTTATATGTTGGCTTGGGGTGTCCAGGAGTTCTCTTCAACTTGTATACCCACTTGCATAGCAGATCACACTTTCCATTAGGAAAAGGAACCAATTCCCATGTATGAATTTTTTGCAATAAATCATATTCTAACTGCATGGCCCTTTCCCAAGAGTGACTATCACCTTTGTGTATGGTCTCATTATAGGTAAGTGGCTCACCTGCATCAATCACCATGGCATAATCCATGGAGGGTGCAAGCCGATTAGGCTTTCATCTATCTCGAGTAGACTACACAAAATAGATTGTGGGGCATGTACACCTTGTCTAACTTCATGGTCATGGATGACTAGAGCATTCGTTGTTGTAGGCTATCTAGTTGGATGTATAGTAGTAGGAGGCTTCTCTTGAAATATCACTTTGTGGCCCTCAACCACCTGCTTAGGTTGCTTATGTATTTTCTCCTCATGGAAAACAACATCATGGCTATGGATGACCTTTCGAGCTTTTGGATCCCATAGGCAATAACCCATCTCACATGTGTCCCCATAACCAAGAAAGATAAAATTGATAGATTCAGGATCCAACTTATTATACTTATCCTTAGAAACATGGCAGAAAACCTCACAACCAAGATACACAACTGAGCATACAATGGAGGTTTTCTAGACCATACCTCCTCTACAACTTGATAATCAAAAGTAGTACATGGGGATCGATTAATCAAATGTATGGTAACAGTAACTTTCTCAACCCAAAAGTGTTGCAGTAATCTTGCTTGGCTCAACATAGTACAGACTCTCTCTTGGATCGTCCTCTTCATGCGCTAAGCTATACCATTTTGGGGTGGGGTGTACAGGTTGGTCAATTGATGCTTAATACCCTCTCAGCACAAAACTGCTCAAAGGCATTAGATACATACTCACCCCCCATTGTTAGATCCTAGGCGTTTCAAGCTATACCTAGGCTGGTTCTCAACAAAAGCAAGCCAACGCTAAAAACATAGCTAAGACATTCGATTCTACTTTATGGGGTATGCCTAGACCTTATGAGAGTAATCATCAATGAAAGTAATGGAATACTTCATGCCACCTAGTGACTTGCCAAGCATAGGTCCACAAACATCAGAATGAATAGGCTCACCCATGCGTGTCATGCCAAACTTCTTATGCAAACTATGTGTCTGCTTCCCATAAAGACAATGACTATAAGAATCAAAACACTTATAGTCAAGGGATGGAAGATATTATAAATGGATAAGCATTTTCATTCCCTTTAATGACATGTACCTAAGGTAGATGCATAACAATACATATGATATTGCAATCATTGCCAAAACATTGTCCATAGACCCAGATACAAGTAAGAGATAAAGAGTGCCATGCTTGGCACCTCGTGTCATAACAAGATGTCAAATGAATAAGGTGGAAAATCTGAAAAATCTAAAGCAAAAGACAAAGGCCAAGGCAAAAGTGAAACGGAAGACAAAGGCGCGCCAAGAAAAATATGGAAGCACAATAAGTGCAGGAAATTCCTAAATAAAGGAAAAAGGTACACAAGAAAAAGCACAAGTCAATACTTTTGTAAAAGAGTGCAAGCGCATCGTGGTTTAATTTAAAGAGCACCGGGCTGTCACCCATGCAATTTGTAAAGGTAGATGGGTGGTAGAAAGGAAGCTAGACAGATAGGATGACAATGGGAAAAAGGGCCTAGGCCATGGCAGGGCATGTAAAAAAGGGGATAAGGGGATGACCGCCCAAAAGGGATTTAGGGTTTTGTATATAAAATTGAAAAGTGAATGAGAAGCTCATTCTTGTGTGTGGCCAAAAGGAGCTCTCTTCTTCTTATTCTTCTTGCTTGCTTGCTTGAGCTTGTACTTGAGAGAGGGAGTGTGAGAGTGTGAGGGAGTGAGTGTGTAAGGGTGAGGAACCAGGGAGGAGAAGCTCTCCATCTTCTCCTCTCTTCTTCTCTTCTCTTCTCTTATCTTCTTTTGCCTTGCTCGTGGCAATGGAGCTTGGAGCGTGGATCTTGAGGGTGGAGCTTGCTTGAAGCTCACACTTGGATTGTGGAGCTACCGGAGTGTGTGGGAGAGGAGGTAACTCGATTGGCATGGAGGTAAGCTCACTACACCCGTAGATATGGATGGTGCGTTAGCTATGTGAGAGGTAGCCATTAGTGCTTGTCTTGGAATGCTTGAACAATAAGCGGTCCATGGGTCTTGGCAGTTGAACGAAAGCTCCCACATTTGGGTTCCGTTGCTAGGACAAACGGATTCAAGCCTTGAGCATTTACACACTTCGAATCGAGCATTGAAGTAGGGTTTTCCCCGAACTGGTGCTTGAGGTAGATAGGTAGGAAGTGAGGGAGTTTGAAGAGGTATTCGATCTCCTTAGCAAGTACGTTTTTGGTTTTTGGACTTGGAAAAGCATGATGGAGTAGTGTAGATATTTCCCTTATGATTTTTTCTTGCATTTAGGAAGGATAGGAGCAAAACATTGGAGCAAACAGTAGGGTTTTCGATTGTTGTATAATAGGTTGAAACAGAGAAAAGAAGGGCAAAAATTGAAAATTTGGGTTAAATGTTGGTGAACGGAGCAAGACTAAGGTGAGTGCAAGCTTGGGCAGGGTGGTAAGGGGCCAGAGTGGCAAGAATGGCCACATTTTGCATTGTAGGGTTTTAGGAGAGTAGGAGAGAAGGAGAGAACTTCGTCGTGTGGATCCACTTCGATCTAGCCGTTTAGGAGTTATTTGCCTAGCTCAGGTAATTCCACACCTTTCTCTACATGAGTAGCTTGGATCTAGAGGTGCTCGGCAGGTAGGAAGCCCTCGATTGCTTGGTGCGAAGAATTATTTGAAGTTCGAAAAAAATCACATCGCGCTCGGCCCGTCCGAGTGACAACGATTCTGGGCCGAGTCCCAGAATCGGCCCTCAGCCCATTCGATCAATCAACCCTCGGACCATTCGACCATTCGGCCCACTACACTCGGACGCCTTTCACTCGGCCCAACCGAATTCACCATTCGGCCCTCGACCCACTTGACTCGGCCCAACCTAACTCAGCCCTCAAACAACCGCACTTGGATTGGCCGAATTTGGCATTCCAACTAGTTACATTCGGCCCTTGGCTTTCGGATGGTCCGAATTAGGCTTTCAGCCCCCCTGCAATTTGGACCTGTTGGACCGAATTTGGATATTTTCAAAATTCTAACCTGTAGATTCTGAAACTGAACAAAGACATCATAGAGCCAAAAGCACATCACAGATCTATCACTGGGTGGAAATCTAGAGTAAGTAGTTCAAATTTTAGCTACAAACGATCCTTCAAATCACACATAGTGTTTATTGTAACGCGGGGGCTCTACCCCCTTTGCATCTCCCCTAAGTAGGTTGGAGAGAAAATGCGCGCTGTGACGGGTCCTCCAAATTAGACCCTAGTGTAGCAATGGCTCTACACGAGCATAGATTCTCACCCGCAATAGAGCAACCAAAAGCCCATACCCAAACAAAAATAAACAGAGACCCTAGAACCTCAATGGGCCAATCTAGCCAACAAGGGCAAAAAGGCCACACCACAAAAACACGTATGTGTTGCATTTGGATTGCATCTAGTCAAAGTGGAAAGCAACAACATCAAGCTACAACTACAAGGATGACTAGACATGACAGTCTTGATGATAGATGCACCTTGAATAGCACTGCACAGACGATCCAAGACATTAGTGGAGAATCCACATCCGGTCGTGCAATTGGGAACTCAAGGGCATTTATCAGAAGGCTTAAATTCACAAGCCAAGACCCGGAAGACGAAGACATAGTACCACCTACTTATCTTAGGGTCAAACTCACCACGAAAATAGAGCACACTATCAATGCTCTGATTGATAAAGGAGCAAATTTTAATATCTTGACCTATGAAGCATGGACCCTACTAGGCCAACTAGAGCTCACACTAACTAATGCAACTCTTAGTCCTTGTGGGGGACACCCACAAGCACTTATAGGGAAGTGCAAAATCCTTACGACAATACAAATGGAAAGCTTGCCTATCCTATCCCATGTTCCTCCAAATAGTGCTAGTTATAGAAATGAAACCCTCCTCGGATGACCTTTCAAAAGGGCGACCAAGTGTGAGGTCGACTATGTAGCATAGAGGATACACTTGATGCTACTAGGCGTGAGGATAGTCACAACCTTTAGCAAAGGAGACCTCATCTAACCTCGAGGGAAAGGCAAGGAGGGTGCCGACATAATAGGCAAGCCTAGTAATGAGAGCAAGGGCCTATTGAAAGAGTTGATTGTTAACCCCAAGTCAAGATGGCGAAAAATGGAGAAAAAGCAAAGGAAGATGAAGAAAAAGTGAAGACACGCAAGAGGCCTCTAAAGATGAACCGGGGCAAAAAGCGCAACCATAAAAGAAAAGGCGCCTCAAAAAACTCGAAAAATCTTTGTAAAAGAGCACCGAGCTCCCTCCTGTGCCCATTGTAAAATATTAGATGGGTGTAAGCTAGAGGCACGGGGCTAAACGAGGAAAATGGAAAAAAGACATTGCCACAATGGCCGGTCATGTAAAAAAAGGATGGGTGCCCATGGGATTTTATGGTTTGTATATATAAAGTTCAAAAAGTGAATAAGAGATCATTCTTTGGTGTGTGGCAAAAGGAGTCTTCTTCTTCTTCTTCTCTCCTTCTCACCTTCTTGCTCATGTGTGCCCTTGAGAGAGGGAGTGAGTGTGTGAGAGAGTGAGGGATCGAAGGGCGAATCTCTTCAACATCTCCTCTTCTTCTTCTTCTCTTCCCTTCTCTCTTCTTGCGCACTCGACTATGGAGGATGGAGCTTGGAGGCGGAGGAGGCTTGAGGATTCTTGAGCTAGCATGTAGGATTGTGGAGCTACCGGTGTGTGGAAGAGAGGAGGCAACTCATATCGGCACTAAGGTAAGCTCACTACACTTGTAGGATCGATGGCGCATCAGCTAGGTGAGAGATAGCCATTAGAGCTCGCTTGGAACACTTGAAACAATAAGCGGTCCGTGGGACTTGGCGGTTGAGCGAGAGCTCCCACATTTTGGTTCCATTGCCGGGACCAACGGATTCAAGCTTGAGCACTTGTGTGCCTCATATCGAGCATTGAAGTAAGGGATTCATCCCCAAAACGGAGCTTGAGATAGGTAGGAATTTGGGTGTTTTTGATCTTCAAAATAAGTAAGTATTTTGGGTTATTTTGTTTGTTTGATGATTAGGAAACATGGAGAAATCAGTTTAGTATTCTGCTTTCGATTCGTGTTGCATTTAGAGTAGGATAGGATTAAGAAATCGCACCGGAGAAGGGTAGGGTTTACTGTTGCAAAACATGGCAAAAAATTGTGTAAAAATGGCAAAAATCTCGCTTATGATGCTTAAGAGTGGTAAGTGAGTGATTCGGGGCATCAACACCATACCCGAGAAAGGGTATAAGAGCCAAAAGGCCAAGGAAACACTCATTTGCAACAGTTCAGTGTGAAAGAGAGAGAGAGAGAGAGAGAGAGAGAGAGCTACCGGACGATTTGATTCGATCACACCAACGACGAGCCCGTCACTCCATCCAGGTATATAAATCCCTTCTCTTACTCCCCTAGGTCAGATCTGGAAGGTTATGCCTGGTATGATTGAGTGAAGCATGAGAAACGATCGAAATCGAGTTTCTGCTGTTTACGTACGCCACGCTCGGCCCGTTCGAGTGACCACTCCTGGGCCGAGTCCCAGAATCGGACCTCAGCCACGTGTCACATTCGGCCCATCCGACCAAAACCCTAATCGGCCCGTCCGAGTCTATAATTTGAACTGTGGATAAACTCGGCCCTCGGCCATGTGTCAAATTCAGCCCTCGGTCCACTTGCCTCGGCCCACCCGAACAAACCTGTCTGAGTCAACCGCTCGGCCCGTTCGAGTGACTTCATCCGAGTCCACCCTATCCAAGTCCTCGGATTCGGCCCTCGGCCCATGCACCTCGGCCCATGCGCCTCGGCCCGTCCGAGTAACCCATTCAGAACATGGAATTCGGACTAGTTGGGCCGAGTGTAGATTTTTGTCAGTTCTTCAGAAAATTGACCTGACCCGGCTAGGACTCAGTAGCTTAGACTGTCAAAAGCCCGTAGGGTGCTCAAAACTTGATTCTGGCATGCGGAGTAGGCAAAATCGTAGGGCACCGCTGCTTAGCAGCTAGAAGTGGGCAGTTGCGAGACCTAGAGACTTAGACGTGACCCGCTGAGTTGTAAGGTCTGATCGGACCAGAAACAAATGAGGCAACAACTTAGAGAAGCCCTAAACCCTAACAAGACGGCTAGGAAGTTGACCAACAAGCCTATTCGGCCCAAAACAATGCGAGAGTGTGTAAGACGACTAGGAAGTGGTTGCTGCACTCACCCTGAATTCTTGCACTTGAAGCACACCTAAGGAAACTGAAAGCCTAATTGAGCTCAAGTGTGCGAGAAAAGACACATTGAGTGGCCATAAATTGAGGATTGTACTAAATAACTGAAGGAACTCACCCAGATAAACCTCTCAAGGAACCCACCAATAGGAGAGAACCCAATGTAGAGACAAACCATCAACGCTCGAAGGTAGAACCAAGCAAGGGAAGCCGATGAAGTGGAACTGCAGAGCCTATTGAACCTAATCGATAGCTTGGTGGAGCATGACAACTCGACAATGGTAGAGAAAAGGTCAGACCACAGATACAACGAGGAATTCGACTTAGGAGCCTTTCTAGAATCAGTTCAGCAGCTAGTCAGTAGTTACGACACTCATGCTCGGTACGAGCACCGTGGTAGGACGACAGATGCTATCATTGTAGATCTAGAGGAGGAGAGAAAGCTGGCCCGCAAGGCATTGCAAAGCATGGCTGAGTACAATAGGGATCAGCAGGCAAGTGAGGAACCAAAGGCAAGGCATGGAGTTGCGAGAGGTGCAGCGGGTATTGAACTTGGTGGGCAGGAATCGAACGGACCATGAGAGGGCACTAGAAGGAGACTTAATGTTGAGTGAGCTTCTAATGAAGCGACTGCTCGATAACACAGCTGTAGAGCAAAGTGCCACAGCTCTAGCGACATCGTTACTCACAGGATTAGGAGCAAACCAAGGCTCAAAGAGCCAGGCTAAAATCCCTATTGTTGCCAAGCAACTCTATAAATACCAGCCCCATGATGATCCCTACAGCTTTGTCGAGCAATTTGAGCAAGTCTGCGAAGCCAACGGCCTCAACGACCTAACTTAATGCTCGCAAGCGTTCGGGCTTTGCTTAGGCGACAAGGGTAGGACGTGGTATACGAGCCTAGATAACGCAAAGCGAGCCAACTTCGATGGTCTCAAGGATCTCTTCATTAAGAGATTTGTCGAGCCCGGATACTCCGATAATCTACTCGTACGCTTGATGAACGTCAAGCAAAAAGAGAAGGAGGACTTTCGCGACTACGTGACCCATGTACGGAGTCTCTTTAAGAGAATCCCTACTGGAGAGCGACCGACTGAGAGAGCATTGTCAATTGTATTCATCAGCGGGATTCAAAATGAGGAGCTATACAAGGCTTTGGTAGGCAACTCGAGCTTGTAGCGGGAAGTGCTAGCCATGCTCTTTAAAGAGGCCATCTGAGTGGACGATCAACTGAAGGAGCGGAGCTCCAGAAGCGCGAATGCAGAAGAGACCACTTCACAAAGCTCAAAGAGGCTGTCAGCCTCGAGTGAGTGATCAGCACCATCAACCCAGGATAAGTGAAAAACCACCGAAACAAATCAAGACTTGGCTAATGTTAGAATGGAACTAGCCAAGTTGTAAGAAATGTTGAGATGACCAATATGCCCACACATCCAATGCGTGTACAGTGGCGGAAACCACTTACCAGCCGAGTGTCAAGACCCTAGGTTACGACCTTGCGCTAACTGCGGTAGGTTTGGTCATGACGTCGCTCATTGTAGACTGCCAAGGAGACTTCAATACTCACAACCATAAGGCCAGCCTTACCTAGTGAACCGACCGCAGCCATTTTTCGAAAGGGGAGCCCCATTGGCTCTCCCTGCGCCCAATGACATTAAGCTAGCCGTTCCTAGGATGGAAATAAATCCCATAGGCATTCCTAGGCCGCTTGGTCCTTACGTAACCCACCCACAGAGTGACACTCTTGTCCACTATGTGGAAGAACCAAACGAGGAGGAAGCTTATATATGCCCTTACGTTTCACATGATGACGAGGGCAATGCTGTCCTCATGGACTATCGCCTAGTCCTAGTGATGGCGTTAGATAGAGGATGAGGTAAGGGCCTAGGAGGGTAGGCACAGGACCCAATCACCTGTTGGACCTGTGGCCACCCATGTCATGTCTCATCATGCTGCCCTGAGAGGGAGCATCAAAACAAAGATAAGCCTGACCAATGGTGCACTGAGTGCAGAATCACCTATCTTTTCGTCGACTGCCCAAGGTGAAAACCATCATCTAGCTCAACCAATGAACCATCGGTCCCATTGGGGTTGTTCGATGTCGAGACCCACGACGGGGAGGCCATGCCTATCCCCTTGTGGGGTCATGACCCGTGCCAAAACGAAGCAGGCTGGCATCTCCCTACCAGGACCTAGCAATCTGGATGCAGTCTCGATAGGGAAGAAGAGCCGTGGACGGTGGAAGAGGAAGTTGGAAGCTAAAATCGCACTAAAGACGGAGAGTGTTATAACTCTACCCACTAGAAAGAAGGTCTCCGACGCAGAAGCATAGACATCAGCCCCTAAGATGGCCGAAAAGGGAAGCGCTAAGGTAGGGGAAAACCCACAACCAAAGCGACAATTAGAAGCCATAGAGAAGGTGAGAGAATGGGTGAAGGAAGCCCAAGAACACCTAAAGGACACTGAGCCCATCATAGAGGATGGGATCGATGACCTCTCCAGCATAAGTACGTCGACCTCACTCCCACAACCAAAGTTAAGAGAAGCAATTGCACCACAAGAGGTACCGCTAAGGCCAAGCCTCGGCACTGCTACAGTGCCGTGATTCAGTCACGGCCACTGGCCAGGACAATCCAGGTTAGGAGAGAGACGAACACCCAATGATCTCCTAACCACACTAGTGACCACCCCTGTGACACTCAGTCTGGGAGATCTGCTTAGGCAACACCCCACCCTATGGCAGGACCTTAAGCAGTGGGTTGAAGGGACACAAGAGCAGGTCATGACAGACTCTTATGACTAGGAGGCAGAAACGCAAATACCGAGTTTGATGCTACACACTGCACCTAAGTCCTTGCACGTCAATGCCTTTTGGGAAGGCTCCGAGATGCATGTAGTCTTGCCAGTTTTAGCCCTAGGCGACACAATGAGGAAGGGAATCGACATAAGAGCCGGGGTTAGTGTGCTTAGCCACACAGTGCTTCAGACTTGGGGAAACCCACCTGTTGAGACTGCTAGGTTTTAATGTCACACTACAGAACGGTAAGGAGTTAAGCCATTCGGAGTGCTTAAGAATTGGCCAGTGAAGATCGCAGGTGTCCAGTTCTCTGTTGACTTTATAGTCATGAAGGGAGTGGACTACGACATCCTATTAGGCCACCCCTGGATGCGCAACGCTAGGGTCATCGAAGATTTGGGTAGCGGCTTAATCTTCCTTGGCAATAGGACGGACGCAGTGAGAGTAGAGATGGACACCTGTAAGACCTCATCCGTCAACTTAGATGCCATCTCTGCTATGCTCAAGGGTAATACTTAGGCCAAGAAGTCCTACGGGCCCTTGACCAGGTATATCCCATGCCCAGAGGACGAGCGGGATTGGATGCATATCCTTGCTACAATCGACCTGTTGTTCTCTGATCACGAAGCATATGAGCAAGCCATCAAAACAATTGGTAAGGCAGACGACACATCCTCCGTGCCAGTCTGCATGATGGCAGGAAGCCTTCAAGGGAAGCCGAAGCCCGTCAACTCCCACGTTCCAACCAACAAAAGGGAACTCCAAGAGGTACTGGAATATCTATTGGACAAGCTAGTTGGCAATCCAGCTGCAAATCTCAAACCACTCCAGGATCTCTTAGATAAACCCAAGTGGCAATGGACCAGAGTGCACGACTTAAACCTCATGTATAACTAGGCCTTAGTGCCTGACCAACGACCAAGGATAGACCGAGTGTTGAGATATCGAGCTCCACTCATGATATGCAGGGTGACCGTTGTGCATTTATGTCACCGACTTGTTAGCTGCAAATGCGGTTGATACACCGCCCATGAATAATAGCTAGATGGCAGCTATCCTTATCTACTCTAGTTTGTGGCTTAGTTAGTATGCCACCTTAGTTAGTTGAGTTTGGTTTGAGACCCATATATAGGGTTCTTCTATTTCTCTATACTTGAGTTCTTTTGGCTTACACAACTAAGAAGAGGAAAACTGTTTTCAACCTCCACCTTTGTGTGTATTCCCCCACCATTGTGTAAGTTACCATTGTGAGGTCAAATACCACTTTCATCAGTTTTGCAGATTTGCCCTTGTGAGGTTGAAGTTGTGTTTTTTTGCAGTGATAGAATATTTTCCAGTGTACTGTAATGGCGTCTGATTCTCTTTCACAGATTGTCACTGAAAAGCTTGACAAGAACAACTTCCAAGCATGGAAGTTTAGAATGGCGAATTAGAAAAGTTATGTACTGGCTGTCTATCAGTATTTCAGACTCTATGATTGTGCATATTCAGGATGCAAGTACGCTAAAGGAGGAATGGGATACTTTGTAAAAAATGTATAGCACAAATACGCAAGCCAGGAAAATGCAGCTCAAGCAAGAGTTGCATAATGTGCAAAGAGAAAGTATGGGCATCAATGACTACCACATGAAGGTGAAGAAGATTGTAGATGCACTTGCTTCCATTGGGTTGCCAGTGGAAGATGATGATTTAGTTTCTGTGACCTTGAATGGTCTAGGAAAGGATTATGCACAGTTCCGAACATCCATTTCCGTCCGTGAAAGATTTTCTGATTTTGAGGAGTTGATTGCTCTTCTAATTTCTGAGGAGTGGAGAAATAGTGGTGCATCTTCTTCAGGAGGAACTTCAAAAGAAAATGTATTCTACTCAGATGCTGGAAGAGGTAGAGGCAGAGGTAGAAGAGGCCGATCTGGAGGCCGTGGTAGAAATCAGAATATGCAGCAAACTCAAGAAAACCAGTCCTATGGAGGAGGACGTGGTAACTCTAGAGGCAAGGGGAGCCAAAGAGATCGTGGTGGATGGCAAAGAGGCCAAAATGCAAACAACAATGTTGAATGCTACTACTGTGGTAAAATGCGTCATATGGCTAAAGACTGCTATAAAAAGCAGAATGACATCATGAATGGTAAATTGGAGCAAGGAAATTATTCATCTTCTAGTAGACAGGGTGATGACAGAAATGAGTATTTGTTTATGGTGCATCACATGATCAATTTTGTGACAAGTGCAGAAGAAAGCAACGATGAGTGGTATGTTGACTCAGGTGCATCAAACCACATGACAGGTCATGTAGAATGGATGCAGGATGCAAGGAAAATAGAAAAATTAGGATTTGTGAAGACTGGTGATGATACTGCACATCCTATTGTGGAGATTGGAAAAATTCATTTGTCTATGCAGGATGAAAAAAAGAAATACCTGTCAGATGTATTTCATGTCCCAAATATCACCAAGAATCTGGTTTCAGTTGGTCAAATGGTTGAGCAGGGTTTGTAGATCAGATTTAATCCTCATGGATGCTTTGTTGAGGATATGAAAAATAAAGGTCGCTTGATAGCGAAAGGAAAGAAGAAGGGCATAATGTTTACGTTGGATGCAGACATGCCTGAATTGAGTGCAGCAATGTTTGCACATGGGACCGGTGTGGTTGCAGATATTGAGATCTGGCATAGACACATTTGGTCATGTTAATGTACATCGACTTAAATCAATGCAGGCCCAAAATATTGTTGCAGGATTGCCTAAATTCAAGGTTGCAGAAATGCATACGGTATGTGAAGCCTGTCAATTTGGAAAACATGCAAGGAAACCATTTCCTACACATGTTCAAGAGAGTAAAAAGCCATTGGAATTAATCCACTCTGATGTGTGGACTACTAAAGTTGCATCTATTGGAGGCTGTCATTATTTTGTCACTTTTATTGATGACTATAGCAGAAAAGTTTGGGTGTATTTTAGAAAAAAGAAAAGTGAAGTGTCTGGGCATTTCAAAACTCTTAAAGCTATAGTTGAAAAAGAAACAGTCCTACAAATAAAATGCCTAACGTCAGATGGAGGGGGAGAGTACCTCTCAAATGAGTTTGCAAAAGCAACAATATTCATGCAGTCATACCCCACAACAAAATGGAATTGCAGAAAGGAAAAACAGGCATATTGGAGAGGTATCTCGTGCCATGCTCAACGAAAAAAAATTGCCAGATTTTTACTAGATTGAAGCAGTTGCTAAAGCAGTCTACATAATGAACAGGACTCCCACTGCAGCAATACATGGGATGACTCCAGAGGAGAGGTATACTAATAGAAAACCAGATATTTCTCATTACAAAATTTTTGGTTGCATTGCCTATGTTCATGTGCTAGATGAGTTGAGATCCAAGTTTGATCCAGAAGCTAAGAAATGCATCTTTATTGGTTACTCTCTGCAGCAGGCAGAAAGGGTATAGATGCTATAACCCTTCTACTCGTAAGTTTACAGTGAGCAGAGATGTTGTTTTTTATGAGATGAGTAGCTGGTATAAACCAATAAATGTGATTGATGATGTAGATACACAAAATGGTAATGCTGCACAGAATTCATAGCAGTAGTCGCAAAATATTAGTGGACCTGGAGTGTCCTCTAGCAGTGGTTCACATTCTTCACCATGGATAGACAGATTGAGATCAGGAGAATCTCCTCAAAGCAATGCAGATAGTGGTATGCAGGTTTCACGAAAACGAAAAGAGAAGGTAGATCAGCCCATGTTTGATGTGAATGCAGGTCACTCTTATGTGGATGGTGAATCCAGTGCCTCAGAATAGAGCATTGATGATGAGTTGGGTATTCCTTCTATTGTTATACCAGGAGTAAGGAAGACCAGGGATGTTTTGAGAGCACCTGGGAGTGAACCTACTTTGCGCAGGTCTACCAGAGCTAGGTAACCGATGGATAGGCTGAAATATGATGGATTTACAGCCATCCACTATGCCTATATGGTCAAAGTGATACAGGAACCAGAACCCACTTCTTTTGAGCAAGCCATGGGAAAAGAAAAATGGGAGAAAGCCATGGATGAAGAAATGGATGCCTTGGAGGCAAACGTTACATGGGAATTGGTACCTTTGCCTAAAGATAAGAATGTAATTGGTTGTAAGTGGGTTTATAAGGTGAAGCACAAATGCAGATGGTTCTGTGAACAAATACAAGGCAAGATTAGTAGTCAAGGGATATGCACAAACATATGGCATTGATTATGAAGAAACATTCAGTCCGATTGCAAGGATGGCAACCGTAAGAGCAGTCATTGCTATGGCTACATCAAAGGGATGGTCTTTACATCAGATGGATGTAAAGAATACCTTCTTGCATGGTGATTTGCAAGAAGAGGTCTATATGGAGCAGCCACCAGGTTATGTGCATGCTATGTTGAAGAAAGCCTTGTATGGCTTGAAGCAAGCACCTAGAGCATGGTATGACAAGATAGGACGGTATCTTGTCACTATTGACTTTCAAATTTCCAAGGCTGATTTCTCACTTTATGTGAGGAAAACAAAGAAAGATATAATGCTACTTGTCATTTATGTTGATGATTTGATTATGACAGGTGATAGTGATGAAGATATCCTTCATGTGAAAATGCTATTGAAGCAAAAGTTTGAGGTGAAGGATTTGGGAGAGCTGCGTTATTTCTTGGGCATTGAGGTGATTAGATCACCAAGTGGGATACGAATCTTGCAGAGGCAGTATGGATTGGACACGCTGTCCAAATATGGGATGACAGGCTGTAAGCCTATTTTAGTTCCTTTGGAGCAGAATGTGAGGCTGAGTGCAGATGCAGGTGAGCTTCTGGAAGACCCTACTATGTACAGACGCATAGTAGGAAGTTTGATTTATATGACTATTACCAGGCTAGACTTGAGCTATGCTGTTGGATTGGTAAGTCAGTTTATGTAAGCTCCAAGGAAACCACATTTGGATGTGGCTAGACACATACTCAGGTATGTGAAGTCCACATTGCAGTATGGACTATTTTATGAGACTAGGGTTCAAATACAGTTGCATGGATACACTTATGCTGATTGGGCTGTTAGTATTTCTGATAGACGATCTACCAATGGATATGTGTTCTCTTTTGGGAGTGTTGCAGTCACTTGGAGCAGCAAGAAACAGCCTACAGTTGCCTTGTCGAGCACAGAGACTGAGTATAGGGGTGTAGCAATGGCTGCATGTGATGTAGCTTGGTTGCATAAGCTAGTTTATGATATGCATCAGCCTACAGATGGGCTAGTTGTCATTTATTGTGACAACATGAGTAGTATACACTTGGCAAATAACCCAGTCTATCATGCTAGAACAAAGCACATTGAGGTGCATTATCACTATGTGCGGGAGAGGATTTTACTAGGTCTTATTGATCTAGTTTATGTCAGCACAGAGAATCAGGTAGTTGACATATTTACAAAGTATTGGGTGTAGAGAAGCTGTGCAAGTTCAGAGACCTGCTTGGTGTGCAGGAATTGGGATTGAGCTCGAGGGGGAGTGTTGAGATATCGAGCTCCACTCGTGATATGCCAGGGTGACCGTTGTGCATTTATGTCATTGACTTGTTAGCTGCAGATGTGGTTGGTACACCGCCCATGAATAATAGCTAGATGACAGCTATCCTTATCTACTCTAGTTTGTGGCTCAGTTAGTATGCCACCTTAGTTAGTTGAGTTTGGTTTGACACCCATATTATAGGGTTCTTCTATTTCTCTGTACCAGAGTTCTTTTTGGCTTACACAACTAAGAAGAGGAAAACTGTTTTCAGCCTCCACCTTTGTGTGTATTCCCCCATTGTATGAGTGAGACAGCTACAAGTGAGACTCCTTCCTTCTCTCCCACAATCTTGACAGGATGACACATGTCTTTGTGCGAAAGTGTTCAATACCCAAGACACTGCAAGACTAACCCCACAAAGAACCGCGACAAAGCCACGCTGCTGAAAGTGAAAATCACCCTTGCCGACCGCCCACATCGCATGGCCCAAAGCATAGTCATTGGCTATGCTCTCTTTCTAGGTCAAGCTCTATATTTGGCTCACAGCAATTGTTACCTCAATTGTACAGACATCGTGTGTCGTAAAGAGGTTTGCAAAATCTCAAGTGTATCTCCCCATCTCAACAACAGTTTCTCTAACAAATAGGTTAGGGTACAATCATCGTTGTAATATCCATTTCCTAAGCCTTCGAAGCTCGACATTTCCCAACCCATTGAAAGGCTGATAGCCTCAACATATTGCAATGGTTGTACTTAGGTAAGTTCCAAAAAAAAAAGAGAACAAGAAAAAGAAAAGAAAAAGAAAAGGAAAAGAAAAACGAAAAGAAAAGAGACAAAAAGATAAGAAAAACCCACAATCATGGCACAACACCTAGGGGTCCTCAAACTAGGTACATCCAGTGACCTTGGTCGGTTGGCTCTGTACCTAGTCCCCTAGCCCTTTAGCATCACCCACAATTGTTCAGGGCACATCAAGGGCTGGACATACCTAGGGAGCTTGTCTCGCCTATGGTTAGATCTGTCACCCTGACCCATTTTCACGATTCCTTTTTTGCACTCTGCCTTAATACCGTTGTAATCCATCATGGTAAGCCACTCACGAATAGCCATGGAAAGTATACCGTACTCATCAAGCAATACAAGTAGCTACCAGCTATCGCAAGTGCAGTGTCCTCGTGTTCAATTATGCTATGTCGTGCAGTTACAATGCAAATGATGTCTCATATACCTTTACGTGTACTTCTTCTCAACATGAACTTTGCTTCATCCACACGTTGTTACGAGAAACCAGCCCGCTGTTTTCTAACTACGTAATATCTAAGTATGCACGAGCACTCACATAATATCTGCATCGAAATATATACATAGGTTGGGTCCTCAAGTGCAGGACAATACTCTCATCTTGCTTAGAGTTCGACCTATCTCCCAACCTAATTGAACTACGTCTTGTGCACGATCAAGAAGACTAGCACTACCCCTAGGGAGAGACCACATATTGAGAGGTTTTCAATTGCAAGTATTGAAGACTCCAACAAAAGTGTCGTTCGCTCTTCATTGACACTCAACTCTGAATCCTTATCCTTTATCATCCTGCAAGCCCGCCAAGAATTATCATGTGCAGAATCCCCAAGAAATCACCACTTGCGCTGCCCATCACTGCAGTCCCCACAAAGAATAGCCCTACCAACCACCAACTCCAACAGCCCTACCACCAGCCACCTAAGCCACCAACGTGTCCCCAATGACCTTCCTCCACACCACCACCAACACTCCTCCATGGCAACCACCGATGTCCATTCCACCCACGTCTTCAGTGTATGCCAAAGCCTGCTACCTACGACGATGAGTGCCATGAGACTAGCACTTGTCTAGGAGGGGGGTAATGTTAACCGTTAGACAAACAAGGTGGAAAATCTGAAAAATCTAAAGTAGAAGACAAAGGCCAAGGTAAAAGTGAAATGGAAGACGAAGGCACGCCAAGAAAAATATGGAAGCACAATAAGTGTAAGAAAGTCCTAAATAAAGGAAAAAGGTGCACAAGAAAAAGTGCAAGTCAATACTTTTGTAAAAGAGTGCAAGCGCATCATGGTTTAATTTAAAGAGCATCGGGCTCTCACCCATGCAATTTGTAAAGGTAGATGGGCGGTAGAAAGGAAGCTAGGAAGCTAGGAAGATAGGAGGACAATGGGAAAAAGGGCCTAGGCCATGGTTAGCCATGTCAAAAAGGGGATAATGGGATGACCGCCCAAAAGGGATTTAAGGTTTTGTATATAAAGTTGAAAAGTGAATGAGAAGCTCATTCTTGTATATGGCCAAAAGGAGCTCTCTTCTTCTTCTTCTTCTTCTTCTTCTTCTTGCTTGCTTGAGCTTGTGCTTGAGAGAGGGAGTGTGAAAGTGTGAGGGAGTGAGTGTATGAGGATGAGGGACCAGGGAGGAGAAGCTCTCCGTCTTCTCCTCTTTTCTTTTCTTCTCTTCTCTTCTCTTGCCTTGCTCATGGCAATGGAGCTTGGAGCATGGAGCTTGATGGTGGAGCTTGCTTGAAGTTCGCACTTGGATCGTGGAGCTACCGGAGTGCACGGGAGAGGAGGTAACTCGATCGGCATGGAGTTAAGCTCACTGTACCCGTAGATGTGGACGGTGCGTCAGCTATGTGAGAGATAGCCATTAGTGCTCAGCTTGGAACGCTTGAACAATAAGCGATCCGTGGGTCTTGGCGGTTGAGTGAAAGCTCCCACAGTAATCTTCATGAGAAATCACCAAAGCAAACAACATAACCTGTATCGTCCAACTATCCAATAGAAAGCAGGTTTTTAGTCAAAGCTAGAACATAGCATAAAGCATGCAAAGTAAACATTCTACTTAAAGAAAACTACAACTAGACATCTTCAATATCAACAATATCCAATGCCAAATCTAATAGATCCTATCAAGTTGCGATAGGAGTGGAACTACTCTCCATGAGAGATAACATGAAATGAAGCCCTTGAATCAATCAGACAATACTAAGCATAGGTGGATGAGGCATCAATCAACTATAAAACATCAAGAGAAGAAGCTATAAGTATGTAATCATCATCAGAATCAATATGCATGATATCAATCTCTTCAATCTTAATACTAGACTTATTGGCAACAATGTTGTGATTGTAATTATTTTCTTGCACTTTGCCCTTTTCCTTTTCCTTGTGCTTATCACATCATAGATTTTATGATACTATGGCCAAATATAACCTTGCTTCCCACAATACCGACAAGTCAATATGGAATTATGGCCACGAGATTTATTGCAAGACTATCCACATGACAGAGAATGAGACTGTCCATGTGATTGAGGATGAGACTTATGAGAGTCTCTCTCATGGCGATCATTACCGTTCTTAGCATTACTGCCTTTGATTGTCAAAGCATGTGAGCTACCCAAACCATCAATATTCTTTCTATTAACCCCTTCATTCAATAATATATCCTCTACATCCTACAATTTTAGCCCATTAGCCAACATATTTACACACATAGGAGTACAAAATGTGTCCCATGATGAAGGGAATGTAACCAACAAGAACAATGGTGAAAGATTTTCCTTAAAGTCAATCCCCTATGAAGTCAAGTGACTGAAGATAGAATGAAACTCATTTAACTGGGAATATATGGAATTCCCCTTCTTCATACAAAGGTCCATGAGTTTCTTCAGCTAATACATCTAAGAGACAAGGCTCTGCTTATTATCATAGACACCATGGATCTTCTCCCATAACTACAAAGTAGTCTACCCTTTAGTGACAACATTGTAGAATACTTGTTTAGAGACTGACAAAGTGATTGTAGATTTACATAATTCATCCAATTTAGTCCAATCCTTTGCATTAAAGCATTCAGACTTGACACCCTCATGTCTCAATGGCTTGATCCACAATTTATGCACCAAATCTTACCATATCTATGCCTTCCAATAGCCATAATTAGTGACATTTGATTTGTCAATGTTAAAGATAGCATTGTTGTTTGATCCACCGGCCATAATGCCAACAAATAAAAGCACATCACAAGAAGATGGGTTGCTATAAATGATTGCAAATCAACACCAAATCATAGCCAAGTCAAAGTCAAATGGAAGGAAACACAAGTGTAAGGTTTTCTACTAACTACCAGTAATAATAAACAATTAAATCAAAGCATCTACTCTCATAAAGAATGCATAAACTTGCAATTACAACACTATTGTAATAAATGGAGTACTAAGAGAATCCATGGTGGGAAAACCAAACAAAGAACCAAGCTCTCACTTCCAAGAATATCCAAAGAAACAATTGAGATATGTAGAAGCAACCAGTTGTGAAGATGCATACAACCGGTACTAAGATTTGTCACACCTCAATATGTCAGTAAACCATACATCTAGGAGGCATATACATCATGCATGTAGTAGCTAGCAAGAAGAATAAAAGAAAATTGCCAAATGCATGGCTGATTGAGCAAGGGTATTGAAGCTCAAAATGGAGCCAAGTAGTGTGTATATGCCATTGACATCACACTGACACAGGTAAGTGCTGGCATCCAAGACATGAATCAAATCAGCCCACTAAAAGGTAACTGCATCCATTAAGCATAAAGAGAGCATGTACATATGTCAATGAGTCCCACTATCTCAATGGACTAAGCTCATTGAATAAAGCCCAAAGCTTTGCTCGAATGCAATATATCCAAGTAACTCAAGTGACTCCCATTGGAACAAAACTGAATGCAAACTCAATAAGACAAGCTCAATACATGAAGTACATAAGCATCCAAAAGCTAAGATACATATACATTCGAGAGCAATACGTGTAGTAAATCCTCAAGCCCATAAGTGTAGAAGCACTATCGCAAGTAGCCATTGTTAATATGAATGTCACCAAGCTCAAAGTCATAGGTCAAAAGCTTTCAAGAGCATATTTAGGTGTAGAGCATCAATGGCATACATCAATAAATTGAATGAAGTACCCAAATATATCCAAGAATAATATGCATAAACTTCCTTGTGTAAATGCTTGCCACTCATTGTACTACAGTAGTGAAAACCCTACTAAAACTATGCCAAATAAGTTCTATCCAATCCAAAATGCACCTCAAATTATCCACATAACATCTAGGCATAGTGGTAGCATGCCAAAGGTACAAGAGAAGCAATAGATAGCTCTATGTATGTTGTCCCACAAGGTATGCAACAAACCTCTCTACAATAACCAGTAATGGCTAACCTTATCCAACCCAAACAGAGTTCAAGATCAAGTCAAAAGCATCTAAAGACATTGGGAAAACATCCACCAATGATGTTAGCATCATATCATGAGTAGATAAGCACAAATAAAGCTTTCAAAGTAATCAATGGTTGTCCATGTTTTATGATAGCATGTTGCTCTATTTAAATAGTGAATGCCTAAAGCATATGAGCCCAAAATCAATGCTCAAAGGTGATTGCCAATGTCAGGGAGGGGGGCTAGAAATGTCGAGTGACCAAAGTAGGTAGTGGAGCTTCTATAGCTAAGTGAGATATTGCCCAAACGGCCTGTAGAATAGGCACAAATTGTGTAAGCAGCTGTTTGCTAATGGTTGCTAGTTATGTTGGGAACAATGGTGGTGATGACAAAGCTCATTACACTCCAAAGGAGCCTTGGGATAAGCCTTGAGGAACTGGGAATGAGTAGAGCACCAAATGTAAACCTTGAGGGAAGAATCTATGGTTGCTAAGAATAACGAGTTGTAGGTTTTCAAATCTAGGTTGAAGCAATGTTGGGTGAAGCTCCTCAATCTTTGCTTTGATGCCAATTGAAGGGAGAAGCTCAAGTGAGAGCATGAGCAAGTGGAAGGAAGCTATGACAGATGGAGTGAGAGAGCATTAGAGAGAGATTCAAGATGTGGGAACTCAAACAATCATAATGTGTGACATCTCCCTTATTCTATTAGTCATTGAAAGAATAAATAATGAAGTGATAGTGATGGGCACCTACCATCTACAGTGTATAGGTGTAAGTACTGTGAGTGTAGTGAATACACGGGCAACATATGCACGTGTCTTTACCCCCACCAATATTGCTTATCACCATCTCTGGTTGGGGCTTGGACTAAATACTTGTGCAAGATTTCATTAGGTTGATTACTAACTCTAAGGCCCTATTAAAACTTTGAAATGCCAAGTTTTTTCTCTCAAAAATTTCAAGGATCAAAATTTTTAAGACCATCTTTGACTTTAAACTCATCACAAGCACATTAAATTCAAACATTCTTTCAATAAGGCACTAAATCTTACCTTAGGAGTCAAGATGTTAAGGCTCATAAGTTGAACTATTGGTAAATGTTAGTTTGTCAATTTAAGATGACCTAGGATTAGCTATCAAATCAATAAATGAAAACTTTATTTATTAAAATTTAGAACCTAAGGTTAGAAATAAACTTTTTGGGTTAGTACTTAACTTAGTTAAAATGTAGAGTTAAGTTGATGGGTTTAGTAAGCTACTTATAGCCTTGAGTAATTAGTTCAATTAGTGACAATGGCATTATAAAAAATAGATAATGTTAGTTATTAAAAGCTAGGAATTTATGGTCTAAATTTTAGTTATTTTTAATTCACTAGTATAACATTTTTGTTAATTAATAGCACCCCCCACCCCATCAACAACTACTAAGGCCAACTCATTGTCAACATTGTTCTCCTTGCCCAATCAAGCACCCCTTCCTCCTTCTCATGCTCATGGAAGTTGTGCAATATCTAGCTCCACCTTCCCCTTATGCTTATATCTTCTTTTGCCACCATTGCCACCATGCTAGCCAACCTACATGGTAGTCACATCTCCCCCAATCGATTCATGCCCCAACTCATTAGCTAGTAAGGTTGCATTTCAACTTATAGCAAGCCATTTGATTGGGCAACTAGTCACCCTCCCCCCCTCCCCTAGCCTTAGACTGTTTGGCTTGGTTTTTTTTTTTCACGGTTGTTGTTAGTGCAATAGAACTAAGAGAGATATAGTAAGAAGGAGGATTAGTAAGGGTGCCCAATTTCCATTTTAGCTTAAGAAGATTTGAAAGGTAAGCTTATAAGTGTAAGTGAGAAGACAATCAAAGAGAGAGTTACTAGGGATTTTAGAAAGAATAGAGATAGCAAGAGAAGAGCTAGTGTGAGGCAAGGAAGATGGAGTTAATAGCAAGAATTGAGAGTGAGAGAGTATATAGAACTAAAGAGAGAGTAAGTAAAAGAGATTGAGAGAGAGGGGTAAGAGACATATATAGATAGTAAGAGCAAGTAGAGAGAGATATGTAGTAAAGAAATAGAAGAGGGAGAGTATGATAAGGTAGAGAGAGAGAGGGGGGGAGATAGAATAGGAGTAGATTAGAATATTCTTTATGCCCACTACCATCATCATCATTATTTTCTTGTAGCATCACATACATTATCATTACCTTCATCCTCATGAATAACAGGGCCATTGTAGCTACTTAGGGCTTTTGGAGCACTAAGGGAAGTGACCATTTGTGAGCCAGCTAAAGGAGGTAATGTTTAATAGTTTCTTTGACACCTTTCTTGAGTAGCAATATCCAGACCACATAGGACTCATGGATTTAGACATTAGAGTGGGTTCCAAGACTACGTCACAGTGAAACATTAGGCCTCCACTTAGAAGGATCAACTTTAGGACCATATACTTCTATGGTCACCTTAACAACAATCTAATGCCCATCTAAGAAGGGTCACTTTGCAACCAATCAAAGGTGACAATAGCTAGCACTATACTTGGTTCAAAGAGAGTGTGAATTGAGGGGAGCTAAGCATCAACTCCTCTACCATAACGTAGTCATGCACACATCCTAAGACAATAGTAGCTCAGTTCTAACCTACCACTTAAACAATCATGATTGGTCAACTCTTCTCTCAAAAAGTGATGTAAAAAGACACCCAACTAATCGGGTCCACCCATCTTCAAGCTATGGTTTTTGGGACCGCCATCCACCTACTTTCCATCCAATGCACCTATTATCTTTAAGTTTTAATTAAGAGTCCTACCACACTATGAGAAGATATAAACATATCTTCCTTAGTTAGTCAATTACATAAGGTGTGTTGAGTGTCCTTTAGGAACGTACATAAAAACAATAGATTACAATCTTTTTGTTAAAACAATTATTTGAAAACTACATCATACAACTTATCCCTTCTAGACAAATATCTATAACCTTTTTTTGGATAACACCCTAATTTTATTTAAAATTAGGCCTTAGCATCATCAAAAAACTTGTTTAAGATATTTTCCTTGCAACAGTTAGGGAAAGAGACCTCTCTTGGATTGGCTACATCTACCTCTACTTGAATTTGCGACCCTAAGGCATTTGTTTACTATGGTGAATAACAAAGGTGCTAAAAGGCAACTTGTTTTATCAATTTTCTAAGAGGAAAGGGAAGAGTTAGCATGCCATTTACACAAACCCTAGAGAAGGCATTGCCATGTAGCATCATAATCCAATTATATTTTTTTTTCCAAAATAATATCCTCATGTAATGATTGAATAATAAAATTCCACTCAAGTCTATCATACACTTTATTAAAGTCTAAAGGTAGAGCTTGAGTGGAAGCAAGAGAAAAGCAAGATCTATGGTGGAGAGAGAGAGAGAGAGAGAGAGAGAGAGAGAGAGAGAGAGAGAGAGAGAGTATATGAACTCCAACATTCACAATGTGTGACTAGCCTTCCCTTATTCAATAGTCATTGAAAGAATAAAAAATAAAGTGATAGTGATGGGCATCTGCCACCTGTAGTGTATAGGTGTGCATACAATGTGTGGAGTAAATACATGACAATGTAGGCATAGGTGCCTTTATCCCCAACAACCTCTTGAAAGGAAAATCCATAGTGAGAGTATAAGCAAGTAGTAGCCATGGAGGAGTGAGCTATGGTGGATGAAGTAAGAGAGCTAGAGAGAAATACTCAAGATATGGGAACTCCAACCATCACAATGTGTGGTTGGCCTTTTCCTTATTCAAATGTCATTGAAAGAATAAAGAATGAAGTGATAGTGATGGGTGCTAGCTACTTGTAGTGTATAGGTGTGTGGGTATTGTTAGTGTTGTAAGACATGGGCAGCATAAGCATAGGTGCTTTTACTCCCAACAACCTCCCACTTAAAGGTGAACGTGTCTCTAGTAAGGAGAGAATAAGAAAAAACTGCAAATGCACATAAAGTACAATAGGATGAGGAAAGAAATCATCTCATCCAAATGCCCATCGGCTTCCTAAGGAAAGAAAAATGCTTTATTAAGAGACTTTTAGTTAGCAGATCCATAGGATTTTGGTGCATTGTTGAGATCTTGACAAGATCAATGGATGTGTTCTCAACAATCTCTTTGATAAAGTGGTAACACACCTTAATGTGCTTTGTCTTCACATGGAAGGCCAAATGCTTATTCAACTAAACATCATCATGGTATCTGAATGTAGTATAGGAACCGCATCAATAATACCAAGGTTTATGACTAAATGGCCTAACCAAAGAGCCTCCTTGTAAGCCTCAGTGTTTGTAACATGCTCTACCTCTGTAGTAGATAAGGCTATGCATTTTTGCACTTGGACATCCAAGAAATAACACCTCTGGAAAAGGTGAAGACATAGCTCGAGGTGGATTTCCTACTATTTACATGTCCTACATAATGAGAGTCAATGTATCCCATGACTCTTGTATCTTGGCCACCACAATATATGCATATATCTATAGTGCCCTTAAGGTATCACATGATACTCTTCATGACATCCTCCTTTGCTCACCAAACTACCCTCATGGCTTTATGGCCAAGATCGTCATGTGGCTATATACTACTCTAAATAAATAATGCATTTGTATCAATTGTATTCTAACATTATTGCCTCTTCCCAACTCCAATAGAGGGAGTATCCAAACATATAGGTGATCGATACCTCGATTCACATACATAAAGAGCTCCCCCTAGTAGAACGTTATGACTCCTACGGCTCTCCTACACCCTAGGGAGATTGGCCCCATGATACATTTTTTTTTACACATAGAACACAAATGTAACCGATTCCTCTTATAATATAAACATAACGATCTAGGAGACTATATATATTCCTCACTTAATTAAATTTTCCAAAGTTATCAAACTACCCTGCACCAAAGGTGTTACACTTCAAGCTCATCTATCTGTCTTTAGTTATGACTGTACCTGACACTTAGGATGTCTAGCTGTACCGCACTATGCAGACATTGAATAAGTTGATGTTTTAGAACTTAGCTGTCTTTAGTGTGAATGGTCCTTGAGACCTCATGTTGTACTATTCACTTTAGTTGTGTGCGAAATGGATAATGGAAGTGAGAGAGAGCACACTACTTTACACTGTTACTCCAACTCTCCGTCTTAGTCTCTGACTTTGAACATGGCATCAGAGTACCCATAATTGGGCTCTTGGGGAGTGAAGCATTCGGGAGTGAAGACATAGGTTCTTGAAGTGAAGAGGATTGACTGCCATTGATTGTCATTGTCTGTGCAACAAGGTATGCATTTTGGTCAGATGGAGTCTATGCTTCATGTTAGTGTTTGAGGCTTCTGTGGGAGCTTTGGGGAGCACCCTTGAGCACATCCAAGTGCTCATCTTTGTCATCATCATCAACATATGCTGCTACCATCAGATCTACTGCATGTGTGATTGTGCCTGGTTCTGTTGCTGTCATAAATGTCTACAAACTGTCACTTACACCATTCACAGATTGATATAGAGCTTGCCTATGCTCTTTGAGAGGTTATTGAAAGCTTGGACATGTCAATACTTGGTCAAGTACTCATCAATGAGTTGAAAGGACTATTTGTAGGTCTGGAAATATTGTTTGATGTTTACAGGGTACATACAACATGTATGCATGTCAAACATGAGGTTGGAGCCTTCAAACATGTCCAAAACAATCACCTGAGCTTCTGTACATGCAAAGAAGACATATGTATTGAATGCCATGCTTATCAACTGAAGTTTGGTGTCAAAATAATTCAAATTTGTGAGTTCTTGACAAGCTGAAAATTGTCATTCATAGTCTATAACAAGCATTCATCTACACTGGAAGATTACATGTTTTTTTTGTTGGTCTTGATGACATGTATGACATTGGATATGTCTGCAAAATTGTTTGAGGATTGACATGAGCATTGGATGCTCTTGGAAACTAAAATTTGGATAAGAAAACAAATGCTTTGACACTCTATTGGATGGTCATGAAGGGTGAATGCATTGTCTGATATTGCTCTTGAAGACGGGACAACTTGGAAGTGGTCAGGCTCATGTATTGGATCCCATGTATGGTGGTACATGTCTATGATGTTTTGAAGAGTTTGGTGGACTGAAATACACTGTCATTGATTGTTTATGCTTGATTGAAATTTACAAACAAGTGTACCTTGCTTTTGTACTTGCAATTCATGTTGCATTCAGTGTTAGGTTGATATGTCTAGAACCCCATACGCAAAGATATAACTCTGAACTGCTGTAACTGATCTTGGGGTATGTACCCTCTGTGTTGAGCTAAAAAAGAGCTGTTGGTTACTGTCATTTTTCAATCTACAGACTACTTGTTTATACATGAACAGGTTTCCCAAATACGGGTTGGTTTTGCAAAGAATGTAGTCCGTACATGTAGATGTAGGCTGCAATACCTAGGTGATTGCCAAATGTCAGGAGGTACATGTACCACTGTTTTTAGGATGGAATAACTGAATGCCTGAGCACATAGAGTGTTGAAAACTATCACAAATATTTGCAAGCTGAAACTGAACTGTTAAGAAGAATTGGTTTGCATGTAGCCAGACAGGGTCTACAACATGGCAAATGTAGAAGGGACAGACAATATTACCCAAATTGTGGGGGAGAAGTTGGACAGCCATAACTATGCCATCTGGAAGTTCAGAATGGATAACTTCCTGATAGGTAAAGGATACTGGGAGTTGGTGACTAGAGTCGAAGCTGAACCTGAGCTCCCAGATCAAACTATAACTGATTAGAGACGACTACATCAAGCTTGGACAGAAAGAGCTTGTAGGGTCTTGCACTGGTTATCTCTATGTATATCAGATGCCATGATAATGCAGATAATGAACTACAGCTCTCCTAAGGATGCTTAGGACATCCTGGTCAAGTACTATGGCACAACCACAAGTGCCAGAAAGATACAATTGAAGCAGAAGTTCAACAACATGGAGAGAAAGAGCAGATCCATACAAGATTATGTCACGAAGATCAAGACCATTATAGATCAGTTGGCATCTGTTGGTTCATAGGTTGAAGATGAAGACATGGTTGCTGTGACTTTGAATGGCATGGGGTCTGAGTATAAGTCTTTTGACACTTCTATGTCTGTGCGGGCTGAAATGCTTGATTTCAATGAGCTAGTTGCATTGCTTATCCATGAGGAGGTTAAACTTGGCTTGGCTATAGGGTCAAGCAATTCTAAAAACAAGGATGCAGTTTTTTATTCCAATCAACGTGGCCATGGTAGCCTTGGTAGAGGCTATGGGTCTGGTAAAGGAGGCTAGTGGAATGCATCCTATGGAGGTAACAACCAGCAGGTATCAAATGCAAGCGGTGGTGGAAACTTTAGAGGTAGGGGGAGATCTAGCCCTAGAGGTAGAGGCTCTTGGCAGTAGCAACGGCCATCTGACAATCTGAATAAGGATAAGGATTTTCATTACTATAGAAAATATGGGCATATTGCCAAGGACTATTGGAAGAAGCAAGGCAATCAGAAGGGCAAACAACATGGACATTTTGCTACATCTAGTCAGGTAGATGATGCTTCAGGTGATAGACTGTTTGCCATGCAGTATGTAAAAGACAGAGCTGTTGAAAAATCCACTGATGATGCAGTTTGGTATATTGATTCAGGGACATCGAACCACATGGCCCCTCACGGTGATTGGTTCACTGACATGGTGGCTGAAAAACATGGCTATGTATGTACAGGTGATGACATGCAGTATAGCATTGGGCATAAAGGCAAAGTGCCTCTTGTGGTTCATGATGGTAGAAAGAAAAATTTGCATGATGTACTGCATGTTCCATGGATTACAAAGAACTTACTGTCTGTCGATCAAATGATGGCGCAGAACTTGTAGGTTAGATTCAATAAGCATGGCTGCTTTATTGAAGAGTTTGACAATGGATGAAAGTTAATAGCTCGCGGTCACAGGAATGGCATAATGTTTACTCTTGATGCTACTCTGCTAGAGCTGAATTCAGCTATGTTTGCCCATGGTTCTGGCACTATCAGAGATTTGGAAATTTGGCACAAGAGAGTGGGGCATGTGAATTTGCAAAGGCTACAAATTATGCAGAAAAAATAGCTTGTTACAGGTTTACCCAAATTCCAATACTTAGATATTGGTCATGTATGCGATGCTTGCCAATTTGGTAAGCAGTCAAGGTTGCCATTTGTCAGGCATGTAAGGTAGAGTACACGTTCGTTGCAGTTAGTGCACTCTAATGTTTGGGGGCCAGCCCATAATGCATCTATGGGAGGCTCAAAGTATTATGTGACATGTGACATTTATTGATGATTACCGTCACTATACTTGGGTTTACATTCTGATGACAAAGGATGAAGTGTTTGCTATTTTTCAGCAGTTTAAAAAGCACGTTGAAAAGGAATTTGACTGCTATATCTCTTGCTTGAGATCAAATAGCGGTGGGGAGTATGTGTCAAATGAGTTTGACAATTTTCTGGCTGAAAATGATATACGCAGACAGTTTACATGCAACTACACTCCTCATCAAAATGGGGTAGCTGAGAGAAAGAACATGGTCTTGATGGAAGCTGCTCGTGCCATGATGAATGAGAAGAAGATGTCGCTCTATTATTGGGCTGAGGCTGTTATGACAGCCATGTATATCTTGAATCAGACTCCCACTACAAGTATTCATGAAATGACACCGTTTGAGAAGCTGTATGGCTATAAGTAGGATGTAAGTCACATGAAAGTCTTTGGTCGTCTTGCTTATGTGCACATTCTAGATGAGAAAAGGAAGAAGCTAGATCCAAAAGCGTATAAGTGTGTTTTCATTGGATATTTGTAGGAGAAGAAGGCATACAAATGCTATGATCCCTCTACCAAGGAGACTTTGGTGAGCAGGGATGTTATCTTTGATGAGATGGGCTCTTGGTATGTATCACCGACTGCATTGCCATCGGATATGCCTTCCACTCATGTATCTATAGTTGATTCACAGTAGAGCACTGCTATGACAGGTCATAGTGGTCAGATAGTATCCCCATGGACAAGGAGATTGAGGAGCTCACTGTCCACTGACACCAATATGTCAGTGAGGGGGAGATATGATGTCTTGGACATCAAAGGAAAAGAGAAAGCTATTGAGGATGCATATGGTATGATGACACCTGGTAGAATGACTTATGGATATGAGTCTGCTAACACTTTAGATAGTGAATTTGGTATTCTGAATGTCTAAACACCTAGCACGAGACAAAGTAGGTACATTTCGCCTCATGAGAGAGGGGAATCGAGCTGTGCACCACAGCCTAGATGATCACAGAGAGTTAGATATCCTGTTGATAGGTTGATGTACAATGGCTACTCTGCAAAGCATTATGCTGACATGACAAAAGTTATGGAGATCAAAGAACTAGGTACATATGCTGAAGCAGCGAAAGATGAGAACTGGTGTGCAGCCGTGGATGAAGAAATGAATGCCTTGGCTGAAAATAAGACATGGGATCTTGTGCCACTGCTTGAAGGGAAAAAGACCATTGGCTGCAAATGGGTCTACAAGATCAAATGCAAATCGGATGGCAGTGTTGAAAGGTACAAAGCTAGGTTGGTTGCTAAGGGGTATGCCCAACAGTATGGACTTGATTATGAGGAAACATTCAACCCTGTTGTTGCCAAGATGATTGCTTTGGCTGCTGCTAGAGGCTAGAAATGGCAGTAGATGGACATGAAGAATGCCTTTCTTAATGGTGACTTGGCAGAGGATGTCTATATGGTTCAGCCGGAAGGGTATGTACACTCTGATTTTCAGCATTATGTATGCAGGCTGAAAAAGGCATTGTACGGGCTGAAGCAGGCTTCGAGAGCTTGGCATGCAAGGATCAATAACTACTTGCAGAGCTTGGGATTTGTTGTTGGTAGGGCTGATCATAGCCTATTTATAAAAAAGACTAACAGTGGCTTGGTAGTGCTGGTCATATATGTTGATGATTTGATAATAATTGGTGATGATGACTTGGGCATATAGCATGTAATGAAGATGCTAAAATCTAAATTTGACATGAAGAACCTAGGAGAATTGAAGTATTTCTTGGGCATTGAGGTAGTTCCAGCTAAAAATGGTTCATAGTTAATGCAGAAGCACTATGCCATGGAAATGCTGAAGAAGTATGGCATGGCTGAATACAAACCATTGGATACACCTCTTGATTAGAACATCAAGCTAGAAATGAGCACTGGGGTTGAAGTAGAGGATGTGACTATGTACATGAAGATGGTTGGCAGTTTGATTTACTTGACCATCACCAGGCCTGACTTGAGATATGCTATAGGGCTCATAAGCCAGTTTATGCAGAAGCCCAGAAAGCCGCATTTGGATGCAGTTAGACGCATTATGAGATATGTTAAGTCCACTATAGATTATGGGTTGTTCTATGCCAGAGATAAGCCCTTGAAACTGATTGGATATGCGGACAGATTGGGCAGGATCCTCATATGACCATAGATCTACTAGTGGCTATGCTTTCGGGTTTGGTAGCGGCATGATCAGTTGGAGCAGCAAGAAGCAGCCTACGGTTGCTTTGTCGAGTATTGAGGCAGAGTACAGGGGTGTTGCATTGGCAGCATGTGAGATTGCATGGCTGCTCAAGCTTATGGCTGACTTGAATATACAGGTGGATGTTCCAGTGACCTTGTTATGTGATGATCTGAGTAGTGTAGTCCTAGCTATGAATCTAGTATACCATGCCAAGACAAAACACATAGAGGTACACTACCACTTCATCAGAGAGATGGTTCTTGCAGGGAGAGTTGATCTCATGCATGTGAAGACTGATGAGCAGGTTGCAGATATCTTTACCAAGTCTTTGGGTAAAGATAAGTTCAGTGTTTTTAGACAGTTGCGTGGTGTCCAAATGCTGTCTTGAGCTTGAGGGGGAGTGTTAGACTCCAAGCTCATCTATCTGTCTTTAGTTATGACTGTACCCGACACTTAGGATGTCTAGTTGTACCACACTATGCGGACATTGAATAAGTTGGTGTTTTAGGACTTAGCTATCTTTGGTGTGAATGGTCCTTGAGACCTTAGGTTGTACTATTCACTTTAGTTATGTGTGAGAATGGATAATGGAAGTGAGAGAGAGCACACTGCTCTACACTTACTCCAACTCTTTGTCTCTGTCTCTGACTTTGAACAAAAGGAAGATCTTATACTCTCAATGTTGGTAGTCGCCTAAACATACAATTGTCATGTATCCACGAATTTTCCTCACTTAATAAAAAATTTCAAAGTTATCAAACTACCCTACAGCAAAAGGAAAATCTTATACTCTTAATGTTGGTCATTACCTAAACATACAATTGCCATGTATCTAGGAATTTATCTTCTAATACCACATTTAGATTGCACACGCAAAGTGTATGGCATTCCATGCTAAAAAAACTTAAGTTAAAATCAGCCAACATGAAGTGCACAAATAATATTTTCATGATTCTTTCTAACCGCGTCATGGTGTGTTATTAAGGAATAGCACTGAGCTAACCTGTGTTATTAAACCTCTTAAAACTTATACAAATCATGGCCTATATGCCAAGATATACAAAGAAATCAGCAACTTAATCAAATTTATTTCCATTTCAGTCCCACACCCCTTACTGTTTACATTTAGATTGATTGTATAAATGTAGGGAGATTTCGTGACAAATTTTTATTGAAACAAGTTCTTAAACATGCACTTTAACACATAAATAAAAGTAATTTGAGACAAATCCTCATGCTTCACCTTTATTACATATTCACAAATATTCTCCTAAGTTTTCATAAATTTTTATTTACAAAAACTATTTTTCCTATTTTTTTCATTCTTTTGACTATTTTTCATAACTATTTTCATTTATTTCAACATAAATTGTTGATTTTTCGGAGTTTTTTGATTTTTGTGACTTATGAGAATCAGGATCCATGAGCATATTCAATTTCATGCCGTACAAACATCATTCGATCCACAAAACCCAAGAACAACCTCATTTTCCATTAAATCTCATGTTTCAAGTTTTGTGATTTTATTGTATTTAACATATATAAAGGAAAACGAATGAATTTTTGGAATTGCAGATATTAGCAAACATGTTTCAATAATTTGCAATCATTTTCTCATCATATGTACTAATGATTCATCATAAAAATTAAATAAAGATCACTTACTCAAAAATTCATATACGTACATCTTGTATTTTGAGGAAATGGAGTCGTTGATGCAATTTCCTAGCCGTTGACATTTCCAAATTACTCAATCTACGTCCCATTATGCTTTTGAACCATTTTCCATTACAAATTTGTCAAATTAGTCCCTCCTCTTTCTCTCATAAACATCCATATGAACAAGGAACAAAGAGGAGAGAGAAAGACTGATTTGTTATCTTGCTGATTACTACATCATTTTGCACAATAATCGGAGCAATGGAGAGTGAAGAAATGGTAGATATGATGCCCAAGAGTAGGAGGGAGATCATGACAGCAATAAAAAATCATTTTTTAAGGGGGAGAAGGAGGTGTTGAAAAAAATGCATCCCACTCATGTTGTTTGAATTCTCATGTTTTGCCTCTTCTTAATGACCATTAACTGCTTAATTACTCAATTATCTAGTTCAAATTTGGCATTTTAACACTTGGTTAAAACAGTTTTGGTCTGGTTGGGGGTGAATAGTCTCGAAATTGTGGTTTGACTAGACGGGTGACTTTTTGGTATCGAAATCTATCACCTTAACCTTTGTCACATGCTTTTTGACTTCTGGATCTAATAACTACTTCATAATACCAAACCTTACTTCCATTAAATTGGGGTTCAAATGGACTTTGATTGACGAATGGACATGTGCGTTAAGTTCTTGGCATTGAAATACATCTAGAAAAACTCCAACTCCTTGATCCATAACCGTTTCATTTTACACTAGAAATGCCCCTTCAATGAGTCTTGGGACATTTTTGCACTTCAATCCTAGCTTTAAAATCCACTCTCACGACGTGAAAGAAGCTATCCAACCAAAGGAGGATACTAATGAGGAGGAAGACCCAGAGGCCATAGAAGTTGAAGATCACACATTGTTGGATAGAATGACTATGGTACCCTTTGGACTAGTAAACAAGTCTCATCATAGGCAAAAGATTTATAAGAAGTGGATTAAGAAAAATAAGCCTTCCTTTAGCAGTGGCTCTTATTTCCCTAGACTACCCTTCACGAGAATGGATGATGATGAAGCACCTTGCTCACAAGCACTAGTCCTATTTAAATGGGTCATGCTATGTGACAATCTTGGATACATCCTCAGAAGACGAGTTCTTGATTCAAGAAGCAATTAACTCTCCAACAAAATCTAAAACAGCCTTGATATAATTTCAACATTCCAAAGAGCTAGATGAGTCCCCATTGAAGGTCAAAGAAGGTGGTTGTAGTGGAGCATTAGATAAGGACACCACTCCCTTGAAGGAGTCAGATCTACATCCACAGACTATATCCACCAAAAATAGTCCATGGGACCTTTATTTGAGAAGTGGAAGATGAAAAGCAGTTAACTTTTATTGATGCAGATGGCATTGAACATCATCTAAAAGTGGACACTAGCCTTCTAGAAGAGGAGTTGTTGGTCCTACATGACTTGCTGAAATAGAAATTGGATGTATTTTGCATGGTCCTATAAAGATACGAAGGGGATTGATCCCACTATATGTCAACATCACAGTATCTTAGAGCCTAATACTAAGCTTGTAGAGCAATGACAGAGGCATATGAATCCAAATTACTTTGTCTTGGTGAAAGTAGAGTTATTGAAGCTCCTAGAAGCCGAGTTCATCTATCCAATGGCCAATAGTAAATGGGTTTCACCCATCATGGTCGTATTGAAGAAGAATGGAAAGTTGTGGATCTATGTGGACTTCCAAAAGATGAATTTCAAAACAAAGAAAGTTCATTTTCCTATCCCTTTGACAAACCAGCTGTTGGATAAAGTGGTAGGTCATGAACTTTGTTTCTTGCTGGATGGTTTTAGTGGATATAATTAGGTGTAGATTGCAAAAAAAGACCACTCCAAGACAACTTTCACAACAAAATGGGGTGCCTATGCTCGTAGGGTGATGCCATTTGGGATTTGCAAAGCCTCTGCTACCTTTCAGTGAGGCATGATGGCTACATTCCAAAATCACCTACATGACTTCATTGACGTATATCTAGATGATTTCTATGTCTTTAGTCCATTCTTAAGCATTGTAGATACTTGGATCAATGCTTTGATCTATGCCAGGAGTATGGGATCTCCCTCAGCCTTGACAAATGCATGCAGCCTTAACATCAACAACTGACCTACAACAGTCAGGAGGATTTCTTGGCCATGTGGGTTACTATAGGAGGTTCATCACACATTTTGCAACAAAGGCAACCCCTTGCATAAGCTCCTGAGAAAAGACGCAGAGTTTATTTGTACAGACAATTGCGAAGAAGCCTTTAATACCCTAAAGCAAAGTTTGATTAAAACACCCATCATACAATCCCCTAATTGGACGAAGAAATTCCATGTGAACATTGATGCATCTATAGAGGGCTTAGGCACAATCCTTTGTTAGCAAGGCTTCTCAAAGCTAGACCAACCAATTTATTATGCAAGCTGAAATGTCAATGATAGAGAGAGAAACTATACAATGATAGAGCTCGAGTGCTTGGCGATAGTGTTTGCCTTGGAGAAGTTTCGACACTATTTCTCTTGTCGATACAATTCAATCTTTATATTGACCATAAAGCTTTGTTAAATAAGGGAGATGTTAAAGGCTAAATGATGAGATGGCTTCTTCTATTTTAGGAGTTTGATTTTGAAGTGGTCACTAAACCTAGTTGTGCCCATGTTCTCATTGATCTCTATCGTGAATTCCTCAAAGTGATGAAAGAGAGCAATATGATCTTGGCCTTCCTGATGTAGCTTTGTTTCTTGCTAACCTCTTGGCTACACAACAGTACTCCTTGGCATCTCTAGTAGAGAGAAGAAGAAGCTTATGTTGAAATCAACCCCCTGCACTTTGCTAGGCAGTGCTTTGTACAAGAAAGGCAAAGATGAAGTGTTGCAAAGATGTGTTATAAGAGATGAGATTGGGATCATGTTGAAGGCATTCCATGATGAGCCATGTAGGCACTTTGTAGGAGAAGCGATAGCTAGAAATGCTCTGCTGGTAGGATACTGGTGGTGGCCAACCCTCCATAAAGATGCTTATGATTATTGTAAGCATTGTGACATTTGTCAATGGATAGGAAAGCCTACCAAAGCCAGTGCCATGCCATTGCAGTCTATCCTTTCTCTAAAGCCATTCGAGAAGTGGGGTATTGACTTCTTGGGCCCCATCAACCCTCCCACAAGAATGAAACAAGACAAATACATTTTGGTATGTATTGATTATGTGATGAAGTTTTGTGAAGCCAAAGCTCTCAAATTTGATGATGGTAATAATGTGGCTTTATTCTTATATGAGAACATTATTACCCACTTTGGTAGTCCCTTAGAGCTCATCAGTGATGATAGAGGTACTCACTTTCTAAAAAAAATCATGGAAGAACTAACAGAGATCTACAAGATTTGCTATCGAAAGTCCAAACCTTACTACTGTTGGAATATTAGGATGTATTCATATGAACATGTACTATCTGAATATTTAGGAGAACTAGATAAGATGGATCTAGAATCTGTGGATGATACTTCACTAAGAGAACCTACCATACACACACCTTATTTGTATATATATGTGTACTCACACATATTCTAATGTAGAAGTGTGTAAGAAAGTGTGCAATACAAGTGTGTGGTTCATTCTCCATCTTGTTGTCTCATTATCTGTCTCTCTTTCTCTCACCATCACTTTCACTACATGGTATCAGAGCACACCAAGCTCTTGAGGGCCTAGGCTAGTAGCTTCCAACTTTTTTCTATTCAAGTTAATCCTTAGATTCATTTCTTGCATGCAATCCCAAATCAATTGCTTTATGTGTAGACTAGTAGAATTTAAGTCTATGTCAAGGTAAACTAACCTTATCCACGTGCACCTTATCCTCATTATCTTGATCTCATTTTATCTTGTCCACCTACTTCTTATCTATTCTTATCATCTTCACCTACTCTTATCTTCTTCATTATCACCTCTCCGTATAAGAGAAAGATATTTGTCCTCTTTATCATTATTACCATATTTGAAAACTTATCTACTTCTTCACCAACTCTCTTTCTTTTTGTCTCACCTACAATCTCTCTATTATTCATGTCCTTTTCTATATTCTCTCCCTTCTGCCTTGTTGAGATTCAAGCTCATAGGCCTACCCTAGTTGAATAAAGTTGACTCATACTAACTTAACCATGGTTAGTATTAGGTCACTTTGTTTTGTATGTGTGTAGTACATATAGTTGACTTTGATGTCTATGTGATAATGGAAGGAATGAATTGAAGGGAGCATGTCTGCTACCCTTACCGCCTATGTCTTGGCCCACCTCTCTCTCTGAATTTTAATATGGTATCAGAGCACACGCAGAGGGCATTGCCATTGCTTCTGTTCCTCCTATAAGCTCACAAGTTGCAATGAAAAGGATATAGGATGTCGATTGAAGCTGGAGGACAACCTACTTGTAGGAAATGGTGCTTTTTCAGTTCGCATATCAGGCAACAACCGAGCTGCAAACCTTCTACAGCCATCAATTGCAACACTGTGTTGAGACAATCTATTGAATCAATTAACAAGAGCAGTTGGGCAGGATCTCAAGACGACCTCTCAATCTTATTGCTAACATCATGTGATCGTTAGTGGGCCTGTTCATGGCAATAGTTGTAGATTATTTATCATTCTCAGTATTAGAGGCAGCAGTAGCTTGTTACAAATTTTACAGGTAGGCAGGCCCTTTGGTCTATGAAAGCAGTTGAGTCAAAGAGGCCAGATGTTGAAGGTCAGTCTTGTCATAATTCAAGTTTTGATCCAACTATGTTAGCTAAGTCCATATCGATTCTTATCAAGGAGCCAATCTATGAGGTATCGGAGGTGAATGCTGTTGGTACTATAGTTACAAAAATTATTAGTCGGAGGCAAGTTTTAAAGACTAGCAGTTTGATACTTAGAGATATTCAGAGTGTTGATCCTTCGTTAGGCTATGGTGCAATCTCTTCAAGAGGAAGAAGAGTTCAAAGCAATGGGTAGAGGGGCCTGCGATTGCGTAGTTTGCTAAGAAGCTAAGACCACGGGTGAGAAGATTGTTGCAGGGGCCAATAGCAAGGATTCAGGCACTTGAGGCTTTAATTGTGAACAGTAGTTCTAACATAAGTATTATTAAGACAAACTAGAGGGCTGTTGACATTGTATGGTACTCTTGGGTGCAGTGGCAAGTGAATCTCAGCATGATTAGATTCGCAATATCTCAGCTTAGAGATGTTAAACAATGTGGATTAGATGCTCCTAGAATGAGTCTCTTCTCAATTGAAGATTATAGTGCAAGTATTATAATTTTTTTAAAACTGAAATTGCCATTCATCTTTGGGCTAGAGTTGTTGGGATGACAAAATTGTTGCAAGACAATGGGAAACAATTGCATAAGCCTGCATGGTAGCAGAGGGATAACTCAGGTATTTGTGCAATTTTAGAACTAGGCCTATGTTAAATCACTATGTTATCAAGATGGTGTGCATAGCAAAGGATGCCACGGACTAAATAGACAAAGCAACTGATTAGTGTGTTGCGAGATACCATAAAATAGTTAAAATAGCAAGCAAAGAATGCAGAAGTAGCATTGGCTACAAATGCACAAGAAACAATAGAAAATGACAAAGAAAATGTAAATTTACATTGCTCAGATCCAATCAAAGATATTAATTCTATCTCTACAGAAAGGTTTCAGCTTCTCTAATGGACACAGCCTTTTGGTTGTTGCAAGACCTGAATACTTGAAGTTATTCAGATTGTAAAGGTTGTTTAGCTTGAGAAGCTTGATGCATTGTAACTGTAGTTAAATGAGAACAAGAGCATGTACTGTTTGAAAATGGAATAGTGGTTATTGCTGCAGTTTTTTTTTACAGAAAAAACTGGTTGCACTACAGGTCACTGAAGTATATTGCATGCTAGCATTTTTTGAAAATTGATTGGTTTTGTAAAGGTGGAATGTTATGAGCGTTAAATACTTAGTTTTTCAACTGATTTACTACAGTTTTTGCAATGGGGCTGACTGTGAATAGTTTATGGTAAGACTATGTGGCATTGTTGCCTAAAGAGCTAGACAAGCATTGGTGCTTCGCCACATGTTTGGAAGTGTATGATATCGGTGTAAACTGAAATTTACTGGTTTTGCAAAGCTGATGACCTTGAAAATGGCAAACACAGGAGAGAAGGATAGTATCACTCAGATGGACTACAACAATTTTGTTCTCTGGAAATTCAGGATGTCTAATTTTTTAATTGGAAGAGGCTATTGGGACCTAGTACAGGTCTTGAAGATGAGCCCAAGCAACTGGAGGATAGATCTCCAACACATGACTAGTTAGAGGCACACAAGACTTGGTTGGAAAAGGCGAGCAAGGTCTTGCATTGGTTGTCATTATGTGTGTCAGACACAAAGGCTATGCAAGTTGCAAACTGTACTTCCGCAAAAGCTACTTGGGACTTATTGATGAAGAATTATGGGCATGTCACTCATGCGAGAAAGACACAACTAAAGAAAAAATTCAGCCACATATCCGGGAATGGAAGGTCTATTGAAGACTATGTCAATGAGATTAGATCCATTGTAGAACAACTAGGCTCAATTGGAGCTGAAGTTGACGATGACGATTTGGTGGCTACTACCCTCCATGGACTTGGACTGGAATATAAGCAATTTGATACTTCCATTTCAGTGCGCCAGGAGCAGCCTGATTTTGATGAACTTGTGGCACTTCTATTGCATGAAGAAGTGAAACTTGGACTTAATACAAGTTCCAGTGGGTCTAAAAATAGTAGGGACAGTGTCTTCTACTCCAATCAAGGGGATAGAGGTGGAAGAGGAAGATAAAATTTTAGAGGAAGAGGTGCTAGAAATGCATATGCAGTCCTCCATGGTGGACAACAAGCTACATGATGGCAAAATAGGCAGCCTCAAGCAAATAGAGGTGTCTCAAATGCTCATGGAAGAGGAGGTTATTCGCTTAGAGGAAGAGGCACTTGGCAGTAGCCTCAAATGAGTCATGAACAACAATCAAATGCAAATAAGGATTGCCATTATTGTGGCAAATACATGCATGTAGCTAAGGATTGCTACAAGAAGTAGAATGATTAGAGAGCAAGAGGGAAGCAGCATGGTAATTATGCTTCTTCTAGTGGTATGCAGTAGGATGATAGGTTGTTTACAATGCAACATGTGAAGAAAGGGTTGCTTATACAAGGCAAAGCAGATGATGTATGGTATATAGACTTAGGGGCATCTAACCACATGACTCCTCATGGAGAGTGGCTTAACACATTGGTACAAGCTGCTCATGGATATGTTTGCACAGGGGATGATACGCATCATGACATTATGCATACAGATCCTGTTTCCTTGATGATGCACGGTGACAGGAAAAAGAGCCTCTATGATGTGTTACATGTACCCTCCATAACCAAAAACTTACTTTTTGTGGGACAAATGGCTAAACAGAATCTACAAGTCAGATTCAATAGAGATGGATGCTACATTAAAGAGTATGGTCAAGGATGCAAACTCATTGCTAAAGGCAAAAGAAATGGCAAGATGTTTACATTGGATATGAAAATTCCAGCATTGAATGCTGCTATGTTCTCACATGACAATGCTGCAATAAGGGACATTGAGAGATGGCATAAAAGGATCAGTCATGTAAATGTTCAAAAGTTGAAGAATATGCAACATAAGTAAGTTGTACTTGGACTTCCTAAGTTCAAGCATGCAGAATTGGGACATGTATGTTAGTCTTGTCAATTTGGGAAGTAATCAAGGCTTCCATTTATGAGGCATGTAAGTACTACTACTAGACCATTACAGCTTGTACATTCTAATGTATGGGGACCCTCACAAAATGCATCTCTTGGGGGATCACGTTACTATGTGTCATTCATAGATGACTATAGTAGGTACACATGGTTGTATGTGCTGAAGCACAAGAGTGATGTCCTGGATGCTTTTCAGGATTTTAAGAGACATGTGGAGAAAAAATTGGCTTGCTACATCTCATGCTTGAGATCTAATAGTGGAGGAGAATATGTTTCTAAAGACTTTGATCACTTCTTGGTAGCTCATGGGATTAAAAGACAATTGAGATGCAGGTACACACCACAACAAAATGGTGTGGTAGAAAGGAAAAACAGGGTGATCATGGAATCGGCAATAACCATGTTGAATGAGAAAAGCCTACCAAATGCATATTGGGCAGAGGCTGTAATGACTGCAGTGTATGTCATGAATCGTACATCAATAATAGGTATACATGAGATGACTCCTCATGAGAGGATTTATGGGATAAAGCTAGACATTAGCCATCTTAAGGTTTTTGGATGCTTGGCATATGTAGATGTTCTAGATGAGAAGAGGAAGAAGCTTGATCCAAAGGCAAAAAAGGCCATCTTTATTGGGTATGCACAAGATAGGAAAGCGTACAAATGCTACAATCCTTCTACTCATGAGACATTGGTCTCAAGAGATGTGGTATTTGATGAGTTGAAATCATGGCATGAGAAGAAGATCACTTTGTTGAATGATGATGATGTGTGTCAAAAGACTCATGTACATGCAGGTACAAATGAAAGTGCGAAAATTTCTAGGCCTTCTAAAGATGCTATTTCATCAGTTAGTCCTTGGACACGTAGATTGAGGACTTTAACATCTTTGTCCACTGACATGGGTATGTCTATGAGGGGGAGTAATGTGGATAAAGCCAAAGGCAAACTTGATGATGTTACATGGCCATTCACTAGTGGTTATGATTCACCTGGCACTGACAGCTTGGATAGTGAGTTCGGTATTCCATTCCTGGTGTGAGACATAGATACGTACCACCTCATGAGAGAGGAGAGTCTCATACTGCACCTCAATTGAGGAGATCGGAAAGAGTCAGGAAGCCTGTGGATAGGCTTACATACAATGGTTACACAGTGAGGCACTATGCATATATGGCAAAAGTCACTAGCTTCAAGGAACCCACAAAGTTTTCTGAAGCTATCTTGGATGATCATTGGTGCAAGACAATGGACGAGGAATATTGAGCATTGGCTAAAAATGACACTTGGGATTTGGTTGATTTTCCTAAAGGAAAAATGGCTATTGGTTGCAAATGGGTATACAAAGTGAAGTGCAAATTAGATGGCAGATTGGAAAGATACAAGGCAAGACTTGTGGCAAAAGGGTATGCACAACAATATGGTCTTGATTATGAGGAAACATTCAGTCTTGTTGCTAAAATGACAACCATGAGGATAGTGATTGCTTTGGAAGCATCTAAAGGATGGAGTATGTATCAAATGGATGTGAAGAATGCTTTTCTCAATGGTGATTTGGTTGAGGAAGTATGCATGGATCAACCAGAGGACTATGTACATCCAGATTTTCCTACATGTGTGTGTAGATTGAAGAAAGCATTATATGGGCTAAAGCAAGCACCTAGAGATTGGAATGCTAAGATAAGTGCATGCTTACAGAAACTTGGTTTCACTATGGGCAGTCTGATGATTCCTTCCTAATCAATGGCTATCACTTGAAGAACTATTATCCTCCCTGGGGATCTTGATAATCACACTCTATACTCCCTTTCCCCCTTTGGTGTCACTTCTTTTAATGCTTCTTATGTTGCTTCTGATAGTCATCCTCATGTGGATTTTGTTGACAAAGCAAATGATTTCTACTGTACATTTTTTGTTCCAGCTCTTGCATGTGTTCTGTTTCATTTCCTTCCAATCCAACACGTGGTAGTATTGGTTCTAAACATTGGGATTTTGTTATTGAAAAAAATAAAAAGAGAGAGAAAAAAGAAAATAGATTATGGGAGAAAACGACTTTGATCCCTTCCATACTGACCTCTTAACACCCTTGGGAGTAAACAAAAGAATAAAAAACTAATAAACTATTATGGGAGAAAGTGAAGAAATTCCTTGTCATAATAGGCCTCGCTTCAAGAAAAGGTGGCAAACATACTTGGATGGGAAGCTGGGTGTAGAAAGGGTGGAGAGACCCCATAGTATAGATTAGCTGACTCATTAGTTGAACTCTCTAGGATCCCGAAGCCGCCTCCCTTGGTGCACTATGTCTTGTCACTCTACAAGCATCTAACTCCTCTAGCAGACAAAAGTCCCTACATTCAATTCAAGTTTCTGATATATAAACTAACTCCCTTGGTATGCCTCATTAGCTGATATTATTTGTCATCATCAACAAGTCGAAGTCGATCATCATCGACAACCCCTTGAGTGATGTGAGATTTCATCCTAACTGGATGGGAATGTGAGTATGGGCTACCCTTTATATTCATTAAAAGAGTGTGAATAGAGTGTTGTATGCATAGCTTGGATCTCTCAATGCATAAAGCACGATCTGTTCTTGTATATGGCATTATGAGGCTCTATGGTCTTCCTTCTCACATTGTATGCCGACACAAGGGGGGTTGCACGATTACACCATTAATTGTGCATAAGGCATACAAACCTTTACACAAGTGGCAGTAAGGATTACATCAATGGGTGTGAGGAACCGAGTTGCCCTCTTATATCTATTAACAAAGCGTGCGATAGAGTGGGGAAATGTGACTAGTCCTTCCTTCATTTAACAAAGAGGTGAGGGTTGAGGGACGTTATGATATTGGTAATTAGGTATGTTTTCGTTTCCCTCTACACACACAGGAAAGGTCTCTATCACTGCATCACGACACATCACTTTGTTCTACGCATTGGACTATAAGGCTCCTTGGCCTTCCTTCTTGAACCTATACCAGATGGGGTGGAATGCATTGGTGCATCATCAATTGTGCATACTAGCATACTCCCTCTAAACCATCTCTCTTGTCTATTTCTAAACCAGGTGTGAGATAAGGGTTCCCTTCATTCCTCTTTGAGTGACGTGAGCTATGGGATGAGAGATCGCTCTATTATTCCCACATGAGTGATTGTTGAGTTGAGTGCTATATTCCTCATCCTTGACAACTTAACAGGTCTTCATCAATAATGTTACCTCTTTGGGTACTACCGCATAGTCCCAGCTCTACTTCAAGCATGCTATGTTGAGTTGTGGTATCTCTTGCTTGCAACAAAAGCCGACTCTGACATCCAATGTGTCAATGATAGTTTACATCAACCATCTACTAAATGGGCCAAGTGTTTCTAATCCTACCTCTTGCATACATATGTGTATCTCATGCCTTGAGTGTGGAGATGCAAGGGTTTGGTCTATTGTCAAGAGTTAGACCCTTGCTGATTATAAAAACTAGTCCAAATTGTTTTGAGTGTGGGGATGCATCCTTATGTGTCTCTTCTTCATATACTCATGAAAACACTACTATGTGATAATTAACTAATGCAATGTCTCTTTTATATCATGTTGGGGTTCCTTTCCCACCCACCAGTCTCTTTGTTCCACCCTGCACATGGGTCTTCCTATCCCCCTATGGCCATTGCTATCTTTTTCTTGTCCTTCCATGTGAACATGTCATTGCTTTATTGAAACTACACTTTGATCTCATAGTCTTGTTTGCCCCTTTAAAATGGACATTTTTTCCTTTTACAGTCCCCTATTTCAAATCACAATTTATTCATTATTAATTTTTGAATTCTTTTATGCTTAGTAGAGATGTTTTCATGTGAATGTACCCTATATTCACCCAACCTAAAATTTTACCTTATAGCCCTGTTTGTCCCTTTGAATAGGATACTTTTTTCTTTTATTGCCTTGTGTTAACCCTTTGACAAATAAGGTGGAAAATCTGAAAAATCTAAAGGAGAAGACAAGGCCAAGGCAAAAGTGAAACAGAAGATGAAGGCGTGCCAATAAAAATATGGAAACACAAGAAGCACAGAAAATTCCTCAATCAAGGAGAAAGGCACACAAGAAAAAGTGCAAGTCAATGTTTTTGTAAAAGGTGCATCATGATTTATTTTAAGAGCGTCGGCCTCTCACTCGTGCAAATTGTAAAGGTAGATGGGTGGCAGGAAAGAAGTTAGGAAGATAGGAGGACAATGGGAAAAAGGGCCTAGGCCACCGCCACCCACGTAAAAAAGGGGATAACGCCCAAAAGGGATTTAGGGTTTAATATATAAAGTTCAAAAAGTGAATGAGAGATCATTCTTTCGTGTGTGGCAAAGTGGACTCTTTTTCTTCTCTCCTTGTCTTCTCTTGCTTGCTTGTGAGTGCTTGAGGGAGGGAGTGTGAGTGAGCAAGGGAGTGAGTGTGTGAGGGTGAGGGATCTTGGAAGTGAAGCCCTCCACCATCTCCTCTCTTCTTCTTCTCTTCTCTTCCCTCGTCTCGCATGTGGCTATGGAGGATGGAGCTTGGAGGAAGAGGCTTGAGGATGCTTGAGTTTGCATCATGAATTGTGGAGCTATCGGAGTGTTTGAGAGAGTGTTATAATATCTAAGATACGCACTCAACTTTCTTATATACTTAAAAATATATATGGTGAATATAATGTTAGCGCAGGGAGAATAGATGAGAGAAAAGAAAGATGTAGAGAGGAGAGAGAGAGGTGTAGAGAAATTGGCAATACACTAGGGACTGGAAGATGGGCCAGTCCCCCCCTTGTGGAGTTATATTATTGACAAGGAGCAAGCTCCTCCGACACATAAGCTAGTTCTTACTTGTAGATCTTGGAAACAAGATCACGGTTCCTTGTACGGTATACAACCGGCTAACACTTGCACAACTTTGAAGTTGGCGCCTTTTGATCCTTCTTAAGTCTCCTTCTCTCCTACACAATATGTGTAGGGCTCTCCTCTTGGCGCTTGATTTCAACAGAGCTTCCATAGCACTTGCACCTTCTCTTCTCCTCTTGGAACTTGATTTCAAAAGAGTTTTCGCAGCACTTGCACCTTCTCTTCTCCTCTTGGAACTTGATTTCAGCAGAGCTTTCACATCACTTGATTTCAGCAGAGCTTTCGGAACACTTGTACCTTCTCTTCTCCTCTTAGATGTATGCAAAGTGATGCTTCCTTTACCTCTCCCACACTCAAGGAGAGCCTCCTCTTTATAGGCTTTGAAGAGCTTCTCTTCTTGGAGAGAGACTTGAGTTGATCTTCATGCAAGATATGGTTTTTCCTGGACCTACTATGGAGCACTAATTTAGAGATATCTCTCTGTGCGTTGTTTAGATGAAAAAACATCCAACACAAAAGTTGTAGATCTTGTTGTTTTCGATAAGCCTCGTGGCTCGTTGTGACTCGTTTTTAGAGATCATCTTTTTATCATGAGATATTTTAAAAATGGATTTACCATGTATTTTTTTGAAAAGATCAACTTCTCAAACTGTACTCTTAACTTGTGGTCTGTGCAACCACCTTAAGGAGAGGTCATTAAATTGCCTTGGGCCTCAACCTTAAGATTGACTTTCACACAAAAGCTTGTGTCTTTTTAGACCGTAGAAAGAGAAAATCACTTCTCTCCTCACTTCTTGAGGATTACGTATCTTGTCTTTCTTAGTGAGAGAATTACCTCTCTTGTCTTTCTTAATGAAAGAAAAGACCTTAAACCTTGACTTATAAGGGAGAGGATGACCCTAAATGAATGCAATGCTCATTACACACAAGTAAACGTTCCTAAGCGTCCTCGGATGCACATATAAATACATATACACAATGCTAATGCACTTCCTCTTCTTAGAACTTAATCCATCTTCATTTATGTGTAACTCCTTGGCTCTTGTGTACACTCTTACACTTGACAAACACTTATTTTCCCCTTCATAACTTGTACTACCTATACTAGATATCCCCGTCATAGTGCTCTGATCATCCCATTAAGTGATGCACTAGGAATATTGGTCTCTAAATGGTCTCATGGCCATGCTAGATCATCATCAACACTTAAAGAAAAGTGAGTCATTAATTTATTGACATGAATTTATTAAATAGAGAATGCGTAATAAGCAATCAATTTAGTGATAGAGAGAAAGCAACTCAATTGGGCATCAAGGTAAGCTCACTTCACTCATAGAGAGGGATATTTCCTCTGTCATCTTGCTTGTTTTTCTTTTTCTCACAAGTCAATATAATGCTTGAATATTTTTGAATTAAATTTTTGGTCCCATAATCTCTACATGTCTGTGCGAATGCTCAATTTTTGTCTCGTGAAGCATGTTGTTGGGTTTGACATGTTGCAATTGGATTGCTCGTGATCCTTCCCCTTTTCTATGCTTCTAGCAACATAAATTTGTTTATCTTGTCCCATGCTCGTGCATGGATGATGGGGAGCTTCCATTTTTTTATTAAAAAAATAAAGAATAAAAAAACCCTCCTTCAACCATTCGTGTCCCCTCCCTCCCTCCCCTCTCTTTCTTCTTCACTCGCTTCCCATGTCTTTCTCTCTTCCCAATTGCTTCCTCTTCTCCCTCCACCCTCCTTCCCTCCTCCCCATCTCTTTCTACCTCTCCTCCCCTTTTTTGCAGCTGCCTCTTCTCCTCCCACTTTCCACCCTCCTCCTCCTCCTTCCATCTACCCACCCACCCTCCTACCTGCCCTTCATACTCCACCTGCCTCCTTGCTCACCCTCCCTATCCCACCCACCCTACCATCCTTCCCACCCTCCCTACCAACCCTACCCTGCCCCCCGCCATCCTCTCCCCTCTTCTCCACCTTCCATGTCCACCCCTCCACTCTCCTCCCAATCCACCACCCTTTCCCACCACCCCTCCTTACCAACCATTTTAAATATAAAAGTGTATTCTAAATCTTTGTAAAAGAGTGCTAGGCTCCCTCTTGTGCAATTTGTAAATGTAGATGGGCATGTGTGAAGGCGAAATGCAAATAGGAAGGGAATAGGAAAAGGCAACCTATGCTAAAATGACCACGCATGTAAAAAAGGGATGGGTCCCCAAGGGGGATTAGGGTTTTATATAAAAGGAAAAATGTGAATGAAGAAGCCCATTCTTGTCTATGGCCAAAACTAGCTCTCTTCTTCTTCTTCTTCTTCTTCTTCTTCTTCTTCTTCTTGCTTGCTTGCTTGCTTGAGCTTGTGCTTGAGAGAGGGAGTGTAAGGGAGTGAGTGTGTGAGAGTGAGGGACCGTGGTGGAGAAGCTCTCCATCTTCTCCTCCCTTCTTCTCTTCTTCTCTTAAGGGAGGAGGCAACTCGATCGAGCGTGGATGTAAGCTCACTATACTCGTAGTTGTGAGAGCATGTACGATTATGTGAGAGGTAACCATTACACTTGGCTTGAAACACTTGAAACTATAAGTGTTCGTGGGTCTTGGTGGTTGAGTGAGAAGCTCCCACATTTTGGTTCCTTTGCGGGGACCAATGGATTCAAGCTTTGAGTGCTTGTAAACTTTGAATTGAGCATTGAAGTAGGGTTTGTCCCAAACCAATGCTTGAGATATATAGGAAGCGAGAGAGTTGAAGAGGTATTCAATCTCCTTTGCAAGTAAGTTTTTTGGTTTTTTGGATTTAGGTAAGTAGATAGGATTAGTGTAAGTGGTTGCTTGTGATTTGGATGTATTTAGGTAAGAAAAAAATAAGGAAAAATAGAGAAATACATAGTAGGGTTTTTTGCTATAATAGCAGGCCCAAAATAGGAAAAAAATAGGGAAAAGAGAGCTTCAAGGCATTAGGACAGCAAATAGACAAAAGGGGGAAGCAACAAGGCAAGATAGAAAGGGTTTAAGAAGCCAAGAGGGTAGAGAGAGCTCATTTGTGTGCATTTAGTTAAGAGAGAGCCTTGAGAGAGAGAGAAAGAGCTACATGGAAGGAGCACATATTTTTTCATTGATTCGCATTCTCGCATCCTCGAGCCTTACAAGTAGGCTTTGAGTGTCAACTTATGCTTGTTGATCCTAGTTAAGACCTTGGGTGCAATGTTAGGATAGGTGGTAGGAGTATTTATGCAATTTTTTGACATTTTGGACCCTCAACCACCACATTCGGATGGATTTCATTGTCCTCTAAGTCTTGCTACCACTCAGAGAGTCTGAGCCACAAGTCCACTCGGACAATGTCACTCGAACTCAGACCTAATTTGGCCTTAGATGGCCAAATTTGGATGCCCCAAAATCGTCCATTCGGATGCTCACTTATTTGGCCTCGGACGGGCCAAGTGCCCATTCATTAGGACCATTCAGACTCGGATGGGGTCCGAGTTAGGCAAATCAAACACAAGCACTTGGGCAGTCCATTGGGACTCAGACATGACTACTTGAACTCGGATGAGTATCCAACTCGGATGTCCAGTCTGAAACTTAGACATTCCAACTCGAACACTTTCACTTGGATTGGTTGTGTAGAACCTGGACTCTGGGAAATTGGACCCAGCCTGGGGCATGCAAAGGCTAAGCCCAATCTAGATACCTTTGTAGGCCTCTAAAAGTGTAGAATGGCTCATAGGGCCACCAGACTCACGAATCACAAAAATATGGGCGATGACTTGGTTGCTTGCCTTAGACACTTGGACGTGACTTTTATGTCACTTGGTAAAATCTATGACTGATTAGACTTGGGACTCTTGGATGAACCTATAGCAACAAAAGTACAAACACTCCCTTGTTCTTGGGAAGAATTAAAATTTGTGTTTGTTAAGGCTTCCGAGGCAGTTGCGGAGTTGATTGCCATCGAGGTTTCTCGCGAACAAGCACAACAACAATGGCTCATCACCTCATATGACAAGTGCATAGCTTGTGCCAACGATCAAGAGATAGAGGACTTGAAACAACTTGCAACCAACAACTCCTCTTTCTTGAAAAAATTGTACACTCTTTTCCTCCAATGGGAGCTCAAGGGATGTCGGGTCATGTCAAATGTCGAGCAACAACGCGCAACCAAAACATTGAAGTACCACCCAACTTATGTTGCTCCAACCTCTTATAAGGCATTAATGACCATTCGTGACCCATGGAGGAACATATTCAGGGACACCCCTACTTAGATCGCATCCTCACCGAGGAGGAATTGCACATTGCTAGTCGCATGGACATTGGTGACTTCTTGCTCAATGTCCTTACGTACATCACCCAGTTTGGCATCCAACCTTTCGACATGGATCGATATGCTCACATGTAATATAATCCAAACTTCTATGCTTGGCTCATGCGAAAGTAAAGCACTATACCTATGTGCAGAATGCACTCTACACTCTAGCCTCCAATCCTAGGAAGGATTCTTCTCAATTCCAAGGGGGAGGGGGTAAGGTAAATCAGGTAAGGATAAGGTAACTCAAACCAAACACAGAAGGAAAATAATAAAGGAAAGTCACACATTGGTAGGATGAAACAACTTGTGAGTGCAAAAAAGGTCAATAAAATTTGAAATCAATAGACTAATTGGAAGAAAAGTCGACTTCTACACTCGAGCAATTCAGTTCAGTAAATATGTAGTTGTTTCCTTTTGTTTGTGACTATTCTGAATAACACTAATGGTGAATATGGTTTCATGATAGGCACCCATCATGGCAGGCCAAGAAAAGGCTTGCAAATTACATTTTTAAGAAGAAGAAGAACAAGCAAAATACGATCTTTCTGTGGAAACAGGAGCCTTCACCCAATTTAAGTTTCGGCATATCTTCAACTTAGAAGACATGGCCATCGAAGAACGCAGGCTGTGAGGCAAATCATTGAGAAATGCAATTTGCAGAAATACATTGAAGTAGTAGGCCAGGGGGTAGACTACATTCAATGTGCGGAGTTTTTGCAGACTTTCCATAGGAACCACAACACTATAATTGTGCATGAGAGAGAGGAAGCTTGTTGGGTGTAGATTGAATTGACCCCAGAGCTGGTGGAAAGAGCATTGGGATTGGCAAACAAAGTAGAAAGAAAGCCGAAGAGAGACGTATATGCCTTGCTAGGAATGGACAAGGTGAATGTCCACACCAATGACAACGTCAGCTTGGCAGATATTTTTGATCCCAAAGTCCAACTCCAAGATGGTGCATGCGTTGTTTTCTAGTTAGAGATACAACACCATCATGAGCCGCATTAATGTCTTCTTGTTAGAAAGCATTGCAACATGGTCGCTAGATGAGGTGAATCTCAACGATTTTGTGAGGAAGACCATTGAGACCTTGGCAAAGGCTTTGGCAATGGGAGGACAACCCAACAGAGGAGAATCTCCTGCCACTAAGGCTAAAATGAAGGCTTCATCTTCAAAGGCCTCAACCATTGGATTCGGTGGGGTCCTTACGCCATCATTAGGGAAGCCTTGGGGCAAGGGCAGGAAGGAGTGGATGAAACACCAAGCATGTCACCACCTCACCAGGAACAGGAGGCACAGTCTAGCAAAAGTCCAACAAAAGGACACTGAGTGAGGAAGAAGAAAATAGGGAATAAGAAGAGCAGACTAAGCGGGGAAAGGCTAAGAAGATGAAGAAGAAAATTGCACAAGAAAAACAGGAAGAGGAGAGGAGGAAAAAAGAGAAAGCGGACTTGAAAAAGGATTGTAGGGAGTCCAAAAAGGCCGAGGATGAAAGAAGGAGAAAGCATGAGGAGGAGGAGAAGGATTTGAGGAGAAAGGAGGAGGAAGACATGGCCCTCGCAATGCGCAGGTCCATTGAGTAGCAGTCCAGGTAGGACAAGCTAGAACCCACCAACCTGCATAAGGATGAAGGGCCGAGCTCAAGCAACTACATGCCAGAGTTTGTGCCACCTGTGGTACGAGAAGGCAAGGGCGAGGCCCCAATCACCCCCACTCTCACTGCCGTGGTGCTTGCCACCACCACCACCATGTCCACACCTAGTTCTACAACCTAGGTGGATGCTAGCAACCTAATGGCTTGGGTCCAGTGCTTTGTGAGTAAAGAAATGAGCCAAGAAGTTGGAGAAGGAACCCCTCTAGTAGGAACCAATAGGCTGGCTCTGCCAGCAGACATCGAGTCGAGGTAAAGAGACAAAAGGTTGCAGCCTCCACAACCTGTGTTCCCATAACACAGAGGTCACCTGTAGAATACAATGAATATGTCAAGGACCTTCTCTCTCAACTAGAAAAAGCCAAGGAGGAGAAAAAGGTTGCAATAGCAGAGCTAGAAGCCGAAAAAGAGGCCATGGCTGCATCCCAGTTGGAGAAAACACACCAAATAGCCATGGCCCAAAGGGAAGTTAATGAGTTGAAGGAGTAGCTACAAGCTAAAGAAGAGACAGAAATGAAATGGTAGGTGTGATTAGACAAAGAAACTAAGGCCATACAATGCCTATGATAGCACAATGAAGAGATTATGGGGCTCTATGAAGATCTGCGATTTGAAATGGAAAAAATCACTAAAGCCACAGAAGAACTGGCGGAGCTGAGGGAGGAAAGAGCTCGTAGGTACGAAAGAGAGGTGGAAAGATTAACCCAAGAAGGTGCCTTGGCATAGGAAGAGCAGTAGAAGGTAAAGAAGAAATGGAAGATCAAGAACAAAGGTTGATAGTGCTAACTCAGAGGCAGGGGGAAAGCCTCGAAGACATGAAAAGAAGAGTAGAAGAATGGGCCAACTAGAATGAAACAAGAGTTAAAACCTTGGCATGTCGTCTAGTTCAAGCAATGAAATACAAAATACTTGTCGAAAGTAGAGCGGAGGCCACCCAAGTGAGATTCCAAACGCAGCAATGCACCTTCTTGTGAATACCATATTGGACATCACCTAGGTAGAGGAGGGAGAGTCCATAGAGGCCATGAAAAAGAAATTGGAAATGGCTCATAGAGCCTTGAGAGCAGGACTAAAAATGCCGCCACAACCTAGGGAGTTGGCCCAAGCTTGGAAGAGCAACACCATTATCTCCTATTGGTAGGCCTAAACCTACAGGAAGTGGATGCACTTGGATTCATTGAAGAAGAGCAACAAGAACCAAGGCAGGTGAGGGAGATAGATATGAACTTTGAAATGGAACCACACAAGGAAGAGCTTGTCCCACCACCTCCTTCTCCATGGCGTGAAGGGTAGCAACATGCGGACACCTCCGCAGAAAGAAAGGTGGCACTGAGGGAAAGAAGAAGACAAATAGTGGAGTAAACAAGAAGAAAATGGAATGCCAAGGGAGTGAGGGCACCCCAGGCACCTATCCCACCATGTGTAGATGATACCCTAGCAAGCTTCCACGCCGACCTTGTAATCTGGGAGATGCATGAAATGGCAAGGAGCCCCTTTGACTTTAACTTCAATTCCTCACCACCCTGCGTAGGGCTTTGCCCATCAAGGTGGAGGAGGAGGTGATTAACATCAGAGGCAGGCATGGACAGAAAAGGTTGGAGGAGAGAGAGTAGAACCCCACATTATGGGCCACTAAAGATGCCAAATTTTGGCAAAATAAAGTTTTTGAAGTGCCAAGGTTTGTGCCTATCTAGGAATGCCAACCTACATGGAGAAGAAGGGTATGCGACACCAACATGGACACTTTGATGGCCCTTTGCAACACTCAACCCTTCGAGTGGAATGGTCCAAGCTTTATGCCCTACCCTCGAAGGGTGGGAGTGAATTTCGACTCCAGTGTCCACGGCCACTATGATTTTCCAATAATTTATAATCCTCATTGTACTACATATGAAAATGCCCTCGCCTTCACTTCAAAAAATTTGTATGATACTCTAATCCACTTCACTAATGAATTCTCTTCATGCTCTAACCCTGCTTTTACTACTACTTGTAATTACCTTAGGCTGCTTAGGATACTCCTTAGGCAGGACCCCACTCCGTAGGAGCATGGCCCTCTAGTTCTCCATTTTGATCCTAACGCTATAGATAATTGAGCAATGGCTCAACTAATGATGTGAGCTACTCTACTACCTTCATTTTGCTTAGCTCTTATAGAGGATATGAATGATAGCGGCTTCACTTGCTGCTATCATCCATTCCTCTTGACCACCACCCTTCAAGTCTATCTAAACCTCAAGGGGTATCTCCAAAGCGGCCAATTTCTTAACAAATCTATTAAGCCCCCTTCTCCACCTCACTGCGATGATGAAGGCTAGCTTCTGTCATGACTATGCAACTTGGCCAAAAAGCAAGGAATAGAAAAAATAAAAGAGAAGAAGAAGAAGAAGAAGAAGAAGAAGGAGACGAGAGATAAGGAAAAAAGAAACAAATGACAAGGAGACGCAAAGCAAAAAGGCAATCACAGAGAACAACAATGGAGAAAGAAATCACACATAGACACATCAAGCTACACATAGGTCACAGTCATTGCACCTAGGGGTTCTCAAGTTAGGTGCGCTTGCCCCATCGGCTCAGTGTCTAAACCCCTAGCCTTTTTTGATCCCCCACCACACATGCTTAGGGCACATCAAGGGTAGGATATATCTAGGAAGGTAATTCTTGCCTATTGTTAGATCTATCACCCTAAGCCCCTTGCATTGCACCTTCCTTGTGCACAAATTGGGTTCTCAAGTGTGGGACACCATCGAGTGCTTAGACCCACCTCCCAGTTCCACAAGCACATGCACCACACACTCCATGATAAGGCAGAGACACCCCCAGGTAGTAGTGCACCTTCTTTTCTTTCTAGGTACAAACAAAGGCCTCAACCACCAACGTCAGAGGCCCCATCATCCATGCAATACGCCACCGTCCCCTACAACGTTAACCAGATGATTTGTTTCTTCCCAAGCTCAATGCCTCTGTAGCCCCATCATCATTGACTCAAACGTCCTCCCTTTCTCATCGAACCCTCATCATCTCAAAACTGCAATGTCTTGGGACTAGCAACCACCTAAAAGAGGCACCATTTTATGAGATAACGTTCCCGTGAGGGCCAAAGTCCAAGGCAGAGGCAGATCAAGGCAGCCCCAGTCAAAAAGTGAATGAAGAAGCTCATTTGGAACAATACAGGAGAAGGGAACCACAGAGGGCCAGATGATGGATCCGTCCAACTTTATCTTCAATTTCAAAGATGGATCCACACATCCGCCTCTCTCCACCATGTAGGGATTTGTCCAACTTTATCTTCAATTTCAAAGGACGAATCCTGTCAAGAAACCCAATGTGGGGTTGATCATGGTGTGTACAAAATGATTGACACATTATCAGGGAGGATTGTAATAGATAAGGAACTCCATGGCTAGAGACAGAAGGCACACAATATGCACACTCAACAAATGTTCTCTTTCATTTTCATTGCATACAATGTCTATACTTTTATAGAAGAGATAATGCCTCATTTATATAGCCTCACATTCTTCATGTGTGCCCCCATGTGACACCATACAACCCACACTTTACATGTGTGCACCAATGTGGCATGCTTCACTCCACATCTCTCATCTATATTCATGCACCATACAATCTTAAGCACATAAGAGTGCTTTCACATATACACACCTGCAAACATCGAAGCTTACATTCTCAACACCCCCTCTTAAGCGAGGTGTTTACTTTACCTTATCACCCATCCAATGTAGCATTGCATGACTGCAATCGCTACTACCTTTCAACACTCCCCCTCAATGCTATATTGGAGTGTTTAAATGACTAGACACATCTACTCCACCATATGCATGTTTTATGTGCGTGTACAATGTTCATTTGAGCACCACTTGCTCGGGTGAACCTACCCCATCCTTTTTTAACAATCCTAGATGTTTGGAAAAGGTATGACAAACCTCAAGGTGCAACAATCATGTGCACACACCACGCACTCACAAAATTCTTTTTGAGATCTCAATCTCGGGCAGAGAACCCCGCACAAGCCAATTCTGTGCAACCTCGTCTCAAATAGACTCTTTTGAGACACACATGCATGTAGATACATTCATTCTGAGCCTCTAGGTGGGCTCGGGTAGAGTACCCTAATACCATGGATGAAGTACAATTTTTCATTTTCAACTCTCAAGTTTAGCTATCATTATCCACAATACAAATGTGAATGTTTTTTTTTTCACATTGTTTCGCACAAACATATTTAGAATGTATAACTTAACTTTTACTTTGGTGTATGAATGGGGCTTTACACATGCCAAAAACCCAGAAAAGATAAGGTTACCACATGGCAACTCCTTCGTCCCATCGTCCTAACAAGCTTTTTTGTTCGACTCTTCATTTCTGCGCTTTCTGTGTGTGTGTGTGTGTGTGTGTGTGTGTGTGCCCTGCTTAGAGTGTTTCAATAATGCACTTATTGCATCGATTATATATTCTCGAAATCAAAAGCTTCTCTAGCACCAACTTGATGACCAGGGACACCATGATCAAGCTTATGTATAGTGCATCCAGGATTGTGAGGTAGATTTCCTGTGAAAAATGCAAAAGAGGAGAATAGAAGCGACGAAACTTTGCGTTCGATGGGGGCTTTGAAGCAGAAGTGGACGCCGGAGCAGGAGGCTGCCTTGTGGGCAGGCGTGGAGAAGCATGGCCCTGGGAAATTGCACACCATCCAGAAATACCCTGAATTTGCTCTACCACAAACTTTGAATCCTCTTCTACTTCTTCTTGATGCCTGCAGTAGGCTCCATTTTCTTGCCAAGAGGGTTGTCTGTAGCAGCATTCCTACCCGTTCTATAAAGGCTGTGCAACTGCTTGGCTTCTTGAGTTAATCACTCAATGGCAATCAATTTCTTGACCTTTGCAGCCCTATATGCTACAAGGTCTTCTGAACAATCTTCGATCCATTTTTACCCTTTGTAGTAGGTTGAAATCCTTCTTCACATCTTGTGTTGTATGCTGTTTGCTTGGAGCTTTGTGCAATCTGCATGCAGACATCATCATGAATACCTGCATCGTCATCCCGGTCATTCCAACCACTTGCTTTGGTATTTATGCTCTTTTTAGCATGCATCTTCAAGGATGCTTTTACCATGCTTCTCTATTTGATAAGCCTCCAAGGTGCCAACCATGTGAAAGCCTTCCTTACTTCCACTCTGAATTCTCTTCCTTGAGCATACACATGAGACATGCCTCAACTGACATGCTCCATCTTGGATTGTATCCAACCAAAAACCACTTTCCATTCCAATGATAGCAAGCATATGCACCTTTACATGCTCCTTGCTTAATAGCAAGAGCCAATTGGACAACAATGTCCACAAAGAGAAACCCTTCTATTCTTTGAGCATTGTTCCATGCTCAACAACAATAATCAATAGGCAAAATGACCAAATACCTTTGACTTCTATTAGTAGCTTCTTTGTTGACAATGGCTCCATGACTTGCATGAAAAACTCCATTTTCAGCCTCCATAATACACAGCTCCTTCATTTGATGTTGATGGCCTCTTTGTAATCCTAAAAATTTTCAGCTCACTCATTTGCAATCATAATAATAACGAGTGTGCAAGATTTTTAAGGAAAGAATGGCTAAAACATACTAAGGGCATACAATGATATAGGCTACATACATTTAAAAAAAGCACCATGATTAAGAGCCCTAACCAGAGCTCTGATACCATGTCAAGAAACCCAATGTGGGGTTGATCATGGTGTGTACAAAATGATTGACACATTATCACTGAGGATTGTAATAGACAAGGAACTCCATGGCTAGAGACAAAAGGCACACAATATGCACACTCAACAAATGTTCTCTTTCATTTTCATTGCATACAATGGCTATACTTTTATAGAAGAGATAGGGCCTCATTTATGTAGCCTCACACTTTCCATGTGTGTCTCCATGTGACACCATACAACCCACACTTTACATGTGTGCACCAATGTGGCACGTTTCACTCCACATCTCTCATCTATATTCATGCACCATACAATCTTAAGCACATAAGAGTGCTTTCACATATACACACCTGCAAACACCGAATCTTACATTCTCAACAAATCCCCTCAACAACAACAACAACAACAACAACAAAAGGATTTGCCCCAACTATATCTTCAATTTCAAAGGCCGGTCCCCCAACACCATCCTGCGCAAGTGCTTGTATACAAACTCAAAAAAGCCATTTGGATACACCTATCACCCCTTCCAACCACTCCGCATCAGTGCCATGGGACCGGCACTCGTCTAGAAGGGGATAATATTAACCCTTAGACGAACAAGTGAAAAATCTAAAAAATCTAAAGTAGAAGACAAGACCAAGGCAAAAGTGAAACGGAAGACGAAGGCACACCAAGAAAAATACGGAAACACAAGAAGTTTAGAAAAGTTCTAAATCAAGGAGAAATGTATACAAGAAAAAGCACAAGTCAATAATTTTGTAAAAGAGTGAAAGGCACATCATCATTTATTTTAAGAGCACCGGCCGTGCAAATTGTAAAGGTAGATGGGCAGTAGGAAGAAAGCCACAAAGATAGGAGGATAATGGGAAAAAGAGCCTCTAGGCCACGGTCGCCCATGTGAAAAAGGGGATAAGGGGATGACCACCCAAAAGGGGTTTAGGGTTTTGTATATAAAGTTCAAAAAGTGAATGAGAGCTCATTCTTTGGTGTGTGGCAAAGTGGACCCTTCTTCTTCTCTCCTTCTCTTCTTTTGCTTGCTTATGAGTGCTTGAGGGAGGGAGTGTGAGTGTGTGAGGGTGAGGGATCTTAGAGGTGAAGCCCTCCACCATCTCCTCTCTTCTTCTTCTCTTCTCTTCCCTCATCTCGCTTGTGGATATGGAGGATGGAGCTTGGAGAAAGAGGCTTGAGGATGCTTGAGCTTGCATCACGAATTGTGGAGCTATTAGAGTGCTTGAGTGAGGAAGCAATCTCTTTAAGAAGGATTTTATGTGAATTGGATATGTTTTCATATGAATGCATATTTTTTGAGCCAGACTTCCAATTTGACTCTACAACCCTGATCCTCCCCTTCCCTCTAACACTTTTCTCTTTTATAGTTTGTTATTTTGATGCTTGGATTGGGCTTTGTTAATTTCTATGTGTTGGCATATCTTTTTCTTTGGTATTTTTGGCCTTTTTCCCTATAAACACCCTTGTTTCTCACTGGACCCATGTTTTGCTTAGATAGCCCCATCTGTCTTGTTGAACGAGACATTTTTTCTTTTTACTTTACTCCGTTTCAACAAACAAAATTTTTGTTCTTAATTTTCGATCACGTTTTCGAGTGTATTTTTTACAAATTTTCCATGTGAATGTCTATTTCCAACACTAGACATATCATTTATGTTTTCCATTATATTTTCTTTGTCATCTTGCATGCTTTTATTTTTCTCACATGCCAATATAATGCTTGAATATTTTTGAATTAAAATTTTGGTCCCATAATCTCTACATGTCTGTGCAAATGCTCAATTTTTGTATTGTGATGCATGCTGTTGGGTTTGACGTGTTGCAATCGGATTGCTCATGCTCATTTCCCTTTTGTATGCTCCTAGCAACATAAATTTGTTTACCTTGTCCCATGCTCGTGCACGAGATGATGGGGAGCTTCCATTTTTTATTAAAAAATAAAGAATAAATAAGCCCTCCTTCAACCGTTAGTGTCCCCTCCCTCCCCTCTCTTTCTTCTTCTTTCTTTCTTTCTTTCTTCTTCTATCGCCTCCCATGTCTTTCTCTCTTCCCAATTCCTTCCTCTTCTCCATCCACCCTCCTTCCCTCCTCCCCACCTCTTCCTACCTCTCCTTCCCTTCTTCACTGTTGCCTCCTCTTCTCCTCCCACCTTCTAGCCTCCTCCTCCCCCTCCTCCTCCTCCTCATGTTTCCTTCCACCTACCCACCCACCCACCTTCCTACCTGCCCTTCGTACTCCACCTGCCTCCTCGCTTGCCCTCCCTATCCCACCCGCCCTACCATCCTTCCCACCCTCCCTACCAACCCTACCCTTCCCCCCGCCATCCTCTCCCCTCTTCTCCTCTTCCACCTTCCATGTCCACCCCTCCACTCTCCTCCTAATCCACCACCCCTTCCCACCACCCCTCCTTACCAACCCTTCTCTCCTTAAACCTCCCACCCCTTTCACCCCCCTTCCCACCCTTTCCCCCTCATTTCTTTTCACAATACGCAAGATCATCTCCCCCTACACACCCTCCCTTTTATTCACTGCTGCTCACACACCACAACCTATGTGTTTTCCATCTCACCTTTGTCATTGGTATTCACATGTTTGTGTTCGTGGTTCATGTGTGCATGTGTTTTGATATTCCCTTCATGTGCGAGGATACACATGGGGTCTTCATCGTGCTGCGTCACCTCCCATGCACTATAGTTAGGTACTCGGGGCCATCTTTTTTTCCACATATTTTATATTAAAAAATATAAAAAAATAATTGTTAACCCCAATGCAAGAAAGCAAAAGAGAAAAAAGATGCAGGGCAAAGCAGAAAAAGGTGGCATGACTGAAGAAATAGGAGGAAAAAAGGCTAAAAGTGCAAGGATAATATTAAAAGTTTAGGGCAAGCGCAAAAGAGGAAAAACGCATTTTAAATGTAAAAGCTCACTCTAAATCTTTGTAAAAGAGTGCTAGGCTTCCTCTTGTGCAACTTGTAAATGTAGATGGGCATGTGTGAAGGAAAAATGCAAATAGGAAGGGAATAGAAAAAGATGACCTAGGCTAAAATGGCCGTGCATTTAAAAAAGGGATGGGTGCCCAAAGGGGATTAGGGTTTTGTATAAAAGGAAAACAGTGAATGAAGAAGCTCATTCTTATCTATGGCCAAAACTAGATCTTTTCTTCTTCTTCTTCTTCTTCTTCTTCTTCTTCTTCTTCTTCTTCTTCTTCTTCTTCTTGCTTGCTTGCTTGAGCTTGTGCTTGAGAGAGGGAGTGTAAGGGAGTGAATGTGTGAGAGTGAGGGACCCTGGTCAAGAAGCGCTCCATTTTCTCCTCTCTTCTTCTCTTCTTCTCTTGAGGGAGGAGGCAACTTGATCGAGCATGGAGGTAAGCTCACTACACTCATAGGTGTGTGAGTGTGTACAAGTATGTGAGAGGCAGCCATTGCACTTAGCTTGAAACACTTGAAATAATAAGCGTTCATGAGTCTTGGCGGTCAAGCAAGAAGCTTTCACATTTGGTTTTGCCGTCGGGACCAATGGATTCAAGCTTTGAGTGCTTGCAAGCTTTGAATTGAGCATTGAAGTAGGGTTTGGTGGTCCCAAACCAGTGCTTGAGATATGTAGGAAGCAAGAGAGTTGATCAATCTTCTTTGCAAGTAAATTTTTTTGGTTTTTTGGATTTAGGTAAGTAGATAGGATTAGTTCGAGTAGTTGCTTATAATTTGGATGCATTTAGGTAAGAAAAAAATAAGGAAAAATAGAGAAATACATAAAAGGGTTTTTGTGGTAATAGCAGGCCGCCCAAAATAGGAAAAAAACATGGAAAAGAGAGCTTCAAGGCATTAGGACAACAAAGAGACAAAAGGGAGAAGGAATAAGGCAAGAGAGTAGGGGTTTAAGAAGCCAAGAGGGTAGAGAGAGAGCTCATTTGTGTGCATTTAGTTAAGTGAGAGCTTGAGAGAGAGAGAAAGAGCTACAGGGAAGGAGCACATATTTGTTCATTGATTCATATTCTCGCATCTCCAAGCCTACAGGTATGCTCTGAGTGTCAACTTATGCTTGTTGATCCTAGTTAGGACCTTAGGTGCAATGTTAGGATAGGTGGTAGGAGTATTTATGCAAATTTTTGACATTCTAGACCCTCGACCACCACACTCAAATGGATTCCATAGTCCTCTAAGTCTTACTATCACTCGAACAGTCCGAGTCACAAGTCCACTCGAACAATGTCAATCGAACTCGGACCTAATTTGGCCTCAGCTCTGCGACTAAATTTGGATGCTCACTTATTTGGCCTCGGATGACTAGGCCAAGTGCCCATTCATTAGGACCATTCAGACTCAGACATCCCGAGTTAGGCAAGTCAAACATAGGCACTTGGGCAATCCATTTGGACTTGGACAGGACTACTCGAACTCAGACGAGTATCCAACTCAGACATCTAGTCTGAAACTTAGACATTCCAATTCAAACACTGTCACTTGGATGGGCTGTGTAGAACTCAAACTTTGGCAAATTGGACGCTGTCAAGAATCGCGTGGTGGGGGGACTTGCTCAAGATGCTGCGCCGAATACACACAGAATGCACAAGGAGAAGCTCACTCAAGAGATAAGAAGAGAGATGGAGGCCAAAATGTTTTCTTGCTGGTTTCTTCTTCTTCTTTCACACACTTTACAATATACACAAGGTATAGATAAGATACAATATAAAGGAAAGTGGCCTACTAAGTCAAACAATGCATGACCAACTACACTAGTCGACTAGCGCTATAACTATGCCAGCTTAAATAGGTGTAACAACCTGAATATAATAAGTAATGAGTCAGTGGCCATGTAAGAGTCATAATGACCACTGACGTGCTAAGTGTAGATGTGTGGACCCATCTAACTAGGCGGTCCATCATTAATGTCCACATGTGTTGAGCTTGTCATCTCAACACTCCCCCTCAAGCTCAACTGCATCTCTGCAACTCCAAGTAAGCTTCGAAACTTTTGAAGCTTCTCTGTACCCAATGCCGTCGTGAAGATGTCAGCTATCTGATTCTGTCTGCACATAACCTGCATTTTGCAAATCCTGCATCTCTCCAAACCATTTTGCATGGTTGGTTATATGATTGGATGCACTTGAATCAACATACCAAACATCATCATGTGTTCCCTTTCCTGTAACAGCATTCAACATATGCTGCATAACAAGCGGACATTCATTTTTGTCTTCATTCTGTCATGAAGACAATGCATAGTTTCCTTGCTGCAACTTACCATTGCGAATATCATCTTTCTTAGCATAACATTGGGTTGCAATATGACATGTTTTACCACAGTAGTGAAACACAATACTAGAGTTGTTAGAACCTCTGTTCTGCCATCCACCTCTTTCTCTAAAGCTCCCCCTGCCTCTAAAGTTACCATGACCTCCTGAAACCTGCATATCACCAAATTGCTGATTCAATCTGTTTTGCCGGTTGTCACTACCACGTCTTGTACCACGGCCTCTTGAAGAGAACTTGCCACGTCCCCTTCCTGAACTGGAGTAGAAAAATTGGACCTATTCACCACTTTTTTCAGATGTCTCACTCTGCATGTTATCTCTTCAGTGATCATAAGGAAGACCAACTCATCGAAATTTGAAACTAGCTTTTTGACATATATAGAAGTTACAAAAGACTTCCAGGCCTTTTCATTGTTAAGTCCACCCAAGGTAGACACCAAATCATCATCATCGGGCATTGCATCAATCACTGCCAAGGCATCTGGAATGCTCCTTACCTTCAGTGCATACTCATTGATAGACATTTTCCCTTTCTTCAATATATTCAACTCTTGCTTGAGTTGAATCTTTCGTGCCTTTGTATTTATGGAAAACATACTTTCAAGTATGGTCCAACCTGCATATGAATTCTCTGCATTTCTAATATGTCCCAGCATATTATTGTCAATTGTTGCAGATAGCCAATACATGACCTTTTTTTCTTTTGCCTTCCATTCCTTCAGTGCCTTTGTCTCTTCTGTAGTTGGAGGATTACTCACCTCCGACTCATTTTCTTCACTTGAAACAAACTCGTAGAGGCCTTTTCCAATAAGGAAGTTTGTGACACAGAACTTCCATGAAGGGTAGTTGTTCTTGTTGAGCTTCTCAATGATGGGGTTTCCACTATTCTCTGCCATTATCACAAAACTAATACCAAATAGCAAGCAAATCTTTTGCAACCCTCGACCTGTAGTGCACAACAATACTCCAAACAGCCTCTTTCACTGTCTGCTCAACAATACATGCAATCTCCAACCAGTTTGTAGATAAACCTTGTGTTTATTCGCTGGTAAATACCTTTGAACTTACAAATTTGAAATTTGTAACCTGTGCACATGTATATGGCAGACACAGTTGAAATTGCAGGATACCTTGAACTGCTGTCCGCAACCTTGCAAGTCTAAAACGGGGGCCTAAAATGACCTCGAATGGCCAAAATAGCAGCAATTTGAGATTTTTTCTCTTCCTGCACAAAAAAATCGAGAATGGAAGAGCTTCTTACTCTTTGCTTGCTTACTCAAATCCTTGCTTCTTCTCCTTCACTTCAGCCTTCAAAAATAAGCCTCTCTCAGTGGTATAGCTCTGATACCATGTCAAGAATCGCATGGTGGGGGGACTTGCTCAAGATGCTGTGCCAAATACACACAGAATACACAAGGAGAAGCTCACTCAAGAGATAAGAAGAGAGATGGAGGCCAAAATGTTTTCTTGTTGGTTTCTTCTTCTTCTTTCACACACTTTACAATATACACAAGGTATAGATAAGATACAACATAAAGGAAAGTGGCCTACTAAGTCGAGTCAGTGGCCATGTAAGAGTCATAATGACCACCGACTTGCTAAGTGTAGACGTGTGGACCCATCTAACCAGGCGGTCTATCATTAATGTCCGCATGTGTTGAGCTTGTCATCTCAACAGACCCACCCTGGGGCATGTAAAGACTAAGCCCAATCTTGACACCTTGGTAGGCCTCCAAAAGTGTAGAATGACTCATAGGGCCACCAGACTCACGAATCGCGATTTAATGACTTTGGAAAATGATCACAACACTGACCCTCAGCCTTGGATAGAGACCTAGACTCATTGATCAAATCTTCTATCCCTCAGACCACACATCTAGGATGTTGTAGAGACCATAACAAACCAGCTAGAGTGGTCGTTAAACACACGAAAGAATAAGGAAGAGTGTATGCTGCATTGTGTTCTATTCATTGGATTCACACACTACATCAATTAAACACTTGACATGCACAGAAAAGCTGATAGCCCGATTTTGCATAGCGCACTTTGAGGAGCACACCACTAGGATCTAAGTGCCCATAACATTAAGAATTGTTTGAAATAACAAGGAATTCACGTAAGATAAGATAAGCTAAATAAACCCATTAGTAGGAGGAGACCCTAGACATTGAATAGTTGCCAATGATCCCAATCACTGAACACTGAGAGACTTGAATCATCGAGCCACTTAGGGAGCAAAAACAACATGCATGATTGGGGACACATCTCTACCCAGCTTGATCAATTTGATTGATGCCCTAGTTGTTCAAGGAGTTAGCAATATGGCAAGAGCCAACACCAACCCCAAAAATGACTTCAACATCTAGCAACTGATGACCCGATATGACTTGCAAACCAAAATGGAGCATCATAATAGACAAGTTGAGGACATCATAGCCAATCTAGAGGAGGAGAGAAGGTTGGAAATGAAAATTCTACAAAGCATGCCATCTACAACCGAGAGCAACGAGCTTAAAAGCTGAGACAAGACATAGAAATGTGCAAGGTCCAATGTGTCTTAGCTCTCGCCAATAGAACGCGGACAAGACCAAATGTTGAGAGGGAGAGAGCCTTAGAGGCTAATCTTATGCTAAGGAGCTTCTCACGAAGTGACTCTTAGACAACATAGCTACGGAGTAGCTCTAGCAACTACATTGCTAGCATGACTAGGAATCACCCGAATTCTAAGGGCCAAACTGAGATACCTATGGTTGCTAAGCAACTTGACAAGTAGTATGAGCTCGACAATGACCCATATAGCTTTGTGGAGTAGTTTGGGAAAGTATGTGAGGCTAATGGCCTCATGGACTTTGCTCAATATACATAAGCGTTTGGACTTTGCCTAGAAGACAAAGAATGGACATGGCACACTAGTCTAGACAATGTCAAATACAATGAATTTAATAACCTCATGAGTCTCTTCATCAAGAGATTCTTTGAGGCGGTATACTCTAGCAACCTCATCATTAGGTTGATGAATGTCAACAAAAGAACAAGGAGGATATCTAAGACTACAAAACCTAGGTATGAAGTCTCTTTATAAGAAAATCCTAGTCATAGAGCGACTTAGTGAACGAGTGGTCTCTACTATGTTCATAAGTGGGATCTGAAGTGAAGAGCTTTACAAGGCCTTGGTGTGAAAGGGAAGTGGAACCTAGGAGGAGGAAGCTTGGCATTGAGAGCTATGGTGGATGGAGAGCAAGAGGCAAGAGAGAGAGAGTCAAAAGTGGAAACTCCAACAACTACAATGTGTGGACGACCTTCCTTTATTCAAACTGTCACTAAAAGAATAAAGAATAAGTGAGTGTGATGGGCGCCTACTACCTGAGTGTGTAGTGGCAGGTACTGTCAATGTAGTAATACATGGGCAGCTAGGCGGAGGCGTCTTTACCCCCAACAACCTCCCACTTGAAGGCGAATTTGCCCTAGTGAGATAGAAAAAAGAAAAGATAGTACAACATGTACACATGTACGATAGGATAAGGAAAAAGATGTCATCTCATCCAATGCCCATCAATCTCCTGAGCAAGGCAAAGCATTCAGTAGTGAGGCTCTTCATGAACATGTCTGCAGGATTTTGCTCAGTCGGCAAGGTCAACAGACCTGTCCTCAACAACCTCACGAATGAAGTGATACCTCACCTCAAGATTGGCTGATTCTTGGCTGGCCAACTGAATGGCACTCATGGAATCTGAATGCAGTGTAGGCATAACATCTGTCACACCAAGGTTAGCAATCAAACGGCCTAACCAGATAGCCTCCCTGTAAGCCTCTGTGGCTACAATATACTTGGTCTCTGTAGTAGAAAGGGCCGTACACTTCTGCGCCTTGGACATCTAAGAGATAGCCCCTCCTGCATAAGTGAACACATAGCCAAAAGTGGACTTCCTACTATCTGAATGTCCTACATAATCAAAGTCAGTGTACCCCATGACTCCTACATCTTGGCTGCCATAAGAAACACACATATCTACTGTGCCCTTCAGGTACCTCATGATACCCTTCACGGCATCCCAATGTTTTTTGCCAGGTGTAGCCATATAACATGCCACAACCCCAACTGCAAAAGAAATATTTGGATGGGTGGCTATCATGGCATACATAAGACTGCCCACGACTGATGCATAGGGAATCTTGGCCATCTCGGCCCTCTTCTCAGCTGTCTACGAACAATTGGCCAGTGACACCTTCACATGAGAAGGTAATGGATAGCCAATAGGCTTAACATCCTACATGCAAAAACGCTCAAGGACTTTATAAATGTACTCCCTCTGTGACAAATAGAGTAGTCCCTGAGATCTATCACACATAATGCGCATACCAAGTATATGAGAGGCCTGTCCTAGATCTTTCATCTCAAAGCTCTTCTTGAGCTGAGACTTAAGAGCATCTCTCCTCATGAGCTGTCCTTGCTAAAAGCATGTCATCCAAATAGAGTACCAAAATCAGTAAAGAACCATTACGGGCTTTCTTCGTGTACAAGAACGGATCCATAGCACTGCGGCTGTAGCCTTGTGACTGCATGAATGCATCAAACTTATGGTACCATTCCCTAGGTGATTGCTTCAAGCCATATAGACTCTTCTTTAGCTTGCACACTAGGTGTTCCCTGCCAGGGTCTGCAAAGCCCTTAGGCTACTCCATGTAAATCTCATCATGCAAGTGTTGAGATATCGAGCTCCACTCGTGATATGCCAGGGTGACCATTGTGCATTTATGTCACCGACTTGTTAGTTGCAGAGGCTGTTGGTACACCACCCATGAATAATAGCTAGATGACAACTATCATTATCTACTCTAGTTCGTGGCTCAATTAGTATGCCACCTTGGTTAGTTGAGTTTGGTTTGAGACCCATATATAGGGTTCTTCTATTTCTCTGTATAAGAGTACTTTTTGGCTTACACAACTAAGAAGAGGAAAACTATTTTCAGCCTCCACCTATTCATTTTTCGAGCTTGGGAGCAAGTCTCTGCAGTTGCACAGTCGGAAAGTGCAAGAGTGCATTGTCTCAGATTGAGACACCCTTCGCGATGTAGTAAGAGGGTAGTATGTGCTACAGGAAAAGGCTTTAGCCCTTGGTTTCCCTGTTTTTTTTGATTCGAGGCCATTTCGGGGCCTGTTTTGAAGGCAGAAGTTTTCCGCACGCACTCAGGAAAAGGCCCTATTTTTTGTTGTGGGACCACTGATCTACAGGTCGGTGAAAAGTTACCGTAGAAATTGCATCTTATGCATGTGCGTAGAGACATTGGGAGTTACAGAATCATCCTTGTTGCCTGTTGATGCAAAATTGTCGCTAGGAAGTGATTGTGTGGTCAAATACCACTTTCGTCAGTTTTGCAGATTTGCCCTTGTGAGGCTGAAGTTGTGTTTTTTGCAGTGACATAATTTTTTGCAGTGTTTTGTAATGGCGTCTGATTCTCTTTCACAGATTGTCACTGAAAAGCTTGACAAGAACAACTTCCAAGCATGGAATTTTAGAATGACGAATTTCCTTATGGGAAAAGGATATTGGGAATTCGTTGCACTGATGTTCCCAATCAACAGCAAATGCAGACATTTAAAGAATGGCATGAGAGAGCCAAAAAAGTTATGTACTGGCTGTCTATCAATATTTCAGACTCTATGATTATGCATATTCAGGATGCAAGTACGCCAAAGGAGGCATGGGATACTTTGTCAAAAATGTATAGCACAAATACGCAAGCCAGGAAAATATAGCTCAAGCAAGAGTTGCACAATGTGCAAAGAGAAAGTATGAGCATCAATGACTACCATTTGAAGGTGAAGAAGATTGCAGATGCACTTGCTTCCATTGGTCACCAGTGGAAGATGATGATTTAGTTTCTGTGACCTTGAATGGTCCAGGAAAGGATTATGCACAATTCCGAACATCCATTTCCGTCTGTGAAAGATTTCTTGATTTTGAGGAGTTGATTGCTCTTCTAATTTCTAAGGAGTAGAGAAATGGTGGTGCATCTTCTTCAGGAGGAAATTCAAAAGAAACTGTCTTCTACTCAAATGCAGGAAGAGGTAGAGGCAGAGGTAGAGGAGGCCGATCTGGAGGCCTTGGTAGAAATCAGAATATGCAGTAAACTCAAGAAAACTAGTCCTATGGAGGAGGACGTGGTAACTCTAGAGGCAGGGGGAGCCAAAGAGGTCGTGGTGGATGGCAAAGAGGCCAAAATGCAAACAATAATGTTGAATGCTACTACTGTGGTAAAATGGGTCATATGGCTAAAGACTACTATAAAAAGCAGAATGACATCATGAATGGAAAATTGCAACAAGGGAATTATGCATCTTCTAGTAGACAGGGTGATGACAGAAATGAGCATTTGTTTATGGTGCAGCACATGAATAATTCTGTGACAAGTGCAAAAGAAAGCAACGAAGTGTGGTATGTTGACTCAGGTGCATCAAACCACATGATAGGTCATGCAGAATGGATGCAAGATGCAAGGAAAATGGAAAAACTAGGATTTGTGGAGACTGGTGATGATACTGCATATCCTATTGTGCAGATTGGAAAAATTCATTTGTCTATGCAAGATGGGAAAAAGAAATACATGTCAGATATATTTCGTATCCCGAATATCACCTAGAATCTGGTTTCTGTTGGTCAAATGGTTGAGCAAGGCTTGCAGGTCAGATTTAATCCTCATGGATGCTTTGTTGAGGATATGAAAAATAAAGGTCGCTTGATAGAAAAAGGAAAGAAGGGTAGAATGTTTACGTTGGATGCAGACATGCCTGAATCGAGTGCAGCAATGTTTATACATGGGACCAGTGTAGTTGCAGATATTGATATTTGGCATAAACGCATTGGTCATGTTAATGTACAGTGACTTAACTCAATACATGCCCAAAATATTGTTGCAGGATTACCTAAATTCAAGGTTGTAGAAATGCATAAGGTATGTGAAGCCTATCAATTTGGAAAACAGGCAAGGAAACCATTTCCTAGACATGTTCAAGAGAGTAAGAAGCCATTGGAATTAATCCACTCTGATGTGTGGACTACTAAAGCTGCATCTATTGGAGGCTGTCATTATTTTGTCACTTTTATTGATGACTATAGTAGGAAAGTTTGGGTGTATTTTATGAAAAAGAAAAGTAAAGTGTTTGGGCATTTCAAAACTCTTAAAGCTATGGTTGAAAAAGAAACAGGCTTGCAAATAAAATGCCTAAGGTCAGATGGAGGGGGAGAGTATCTCTCAAATGAGTTTACAAGGTTCTTGCAGGAGCATGGCATAAAGCAGCAATATTCATGCAGTCATACCCCACAACAAAATGGAATTGCAGAAAGGAAAAACATGCAGATTGGAGAGGTATCTCGTGCCATGCTCAACGAAAAAGACTTGCCAGATTTTTATTGGGCTGAAGCAGTTGCTACAACAGTCTACATAATGAACATGACTCCCACTGCAGCAATACATGGGATGACTCCAGAGGAGAGGTATACTGGTAGGAAACCAGATATTTCTCATTTGAAAATTTTTGGTTGCATTGCCTATGTTCATGTGCCAAATGAGTTGAGATCCAAGTTGGATCCAAAAGATGAGAAGTGCATCTTTATTGGTTACTCTCTGCAAGCAGAAAGGGTATAGATGCTATAACCCTTGTACTCTTAAGTTTACAGTGAGCAAAGATGTTTTTTTTGATGAGATGAGTAGCTAGTATAAACCAGTAAATGTGATTGATGATGTAGATGCACAAAATGGTAATGCTGCACAGAATTCACAGTAGCAGTCACAAAATATTAGTGGACCTGGAGTGTCCTCTAGCAGTGCTTCACATTCTTTGCCATGGACAGGCAGATTGAGGTCAGGAGAATCTCCTCAAAGCGATGCAGATAGTGGTATGCAAGTTTCACGAAAAGGAAAAGAGAAGGTAGATCAGCCCATGTTTGATGCGAATGCAGGTCACTCTTATGTGGATGGTGAATCCAGTGGCCCATAATAGAGCATTGATGATGAGTTGGATATTCCTTCTATTGTTACACTAGGAGTAAGGAAGACCAGGGATGTTTTGAGAGCACTTGGGAGTGAATCTACTTTGCGCAGGTCTACTAGAGCTAGGTATCTTGTGGATAGACTGAAATATGATGGATTTACAGCCTACTATGCCTATGTGGTCAAAGTGATACAAGAACCAGAACCCACTTCTTTTGAGCAAGCCATGGGAAAAGAAAAATGGGAGAAAGCCATGGATGAAGAAATGGATGCCTTGGAAGCAAATGCTACATGGAAATTTGTACCTTTGCCTAAAGATAAGAATGCAATTGGTTGTAAGTGGGTTTATAAGGTGAAGCACAATACAGATGGTTTTGTGAACAGATACAAGGCAAGATTAGTAGTCAAGGGGTATGCACAAACATATGGCATTGATTATGAAGAAACATTCAGTCCGGTTGCAAGGATGGCAACTGTAAGAGCAGTCATTGCTATGGCTACATCAAAGGGATGGTCTTTACATCAGATGGATGTAAAGAATGCCTTCTTGCATGGTGATTTGCAAGAAGAGGTCTATATGGAGAAGCCACCAGGTTATGTGCATGCTATTCATCATGAGTTTGTTTGCAGGTTGAAGAAAGCCTTGTATGGCTTGAATCAAGCACCTAGAGCATGGTCCGACAAGATAGGAAAGTATCTTGTCACTATTGGCTTTCAGATTTCCAAGGCAGATTTCTCACTTTATGTGAGAAAAAATAGAGAAAGGTATTATGCTACTTGTCATTTATGTTGATGATTTGATTATGACAGTTGATAGTGATGAAGATATCCTTTATGTGAAAATGCTATTGAAGCAGAAGTTTGAGATGAAGGATTTGGGAGAGTTGCGTTATTTCTTGGGCATTGAGGTGATTAGATCACCAAGTGGGATACGAATCTTGCAGAGGCAGTATGGATTGGACATGCTGTCCAAATATGGGATGACAGGCTGTAAGCCTATTTTAGTTCCTTTGGAGTAGAATGTGAAGTTGAGCGTAGATGTAGGTGAGCTTCTGGAAGACCCTACTATGTACAGATGCATAGTAGGAAGTTTGATTTATATGACTATTACCAGGCCAGATTTGAGCTATGCTATTGGATTGGTAAGTCAGTTTATGCAGGCCCAAAGAAACCGCATTTGGATGCGGCTAGACGCATACTCATGTATGTGAAGTCCACATTACAGTATGGACTATTTTATGAGATTGGGGTTCAGATACAGTTGCATGGATACATTGATGCTGATTGGGTTGATAGTATTTCTGATAGATGATCTACCAGTGGATATGTGTTCTCTTTTGGGAGTGCTGCAGCCACTTGGAGCAACAAGAAACAGCCTACAGTTGCCTTGTCGAGCACAGAGGTTGAGTACAGGGGTGCAGCGGCTGGATGTGAAGTAGCTTGGTTGCATAAGCTACTTTACGATATGCATCAGCCTACAGATGGGCCAGTTGTCATTTATTATGACAACATGAGTAGTATACACTTGGCAAATAACCCAGTCTATCATGCTAGAACAAAACACATTGAGGTGCATTATCACTATGTGCAGGAGAGGGTTTTACTAGGTCTTATTGATCTAGTTTATGTCAGCACAGAGGATCAGGTAGCTGACATATTTACAAAGTCATTGGGCGTAGAGAAGCTGCGCAAGTTTAGAGACCTTCTTGGTGTACAGGAATTGGGATTGAGCTCGAGGGGGAGTGTTGAGATATCGAGCTCCACTCGTGATATGCCAAGGTGACCGTTGTGCATTTATGTCACCGACTTGTTAGTTGCAGATACCGTTGGTACAATGCCCATGAATAATAGCTAGATGACAGCTATCCTTATCTACTCTAGTTCATGGCTCAGTTAGTATGCCACCTTAGTTAGTTGAGTTTGGTTTGAGACCCATATATAGGGTTCTTCTATTTCTCTGTATAAGAGTACTTTTTGGCTTACACAACTAAGAAGAGGAAAACTGTTTTCAGCCTCCATCTGTGTGTGTCTTCCCCCATTGTGTAAGTGAGAAAGCTACAAGTAAGACTCCTTCCTTCTCTCCCACAATCTTGACAGCAAGTCCCCATGCAAAAACGCCGTCTTGATATCCATCTAGTATAAGTCCAGGTCAAGCTGTGCAACCAAGGCCAAGACCAAGTGTAGGGTGGTCATCTTGACCATAGGAGAAAAGACTTTATCAAAGTCAACACCATGCTCTTACTTAAAACCCTTAGCAACCAATCGAGCCTCGTATGCCGGATTGGGGTGTCCAAGGGTACTTTTTAGCTTGTACACCCACTTTCATGGCAAAGCCTTCTTACCTTGAGGCAAGGAAACCAAATCCCAAGTCTGATTCTTATGCAATGAGTCAAGCTTAGACTGCATAGCCCTCTCCTAAGAGTGACAATCACCCTTGCACATAGCCTCATCATAAGTGAGAGGCTCTTCTGTATTTGTAACCAGTACATAATCCATAGAGGGCGCAAAATAGTCAAGAGGTTGTCTATCTCTAGTAGAATGCCTCAATCTAGGCTCTATTGTCCCGACCGACATCATATCTAACATTAGCATGTCTAGCATTTGAGCCATGAGAATCATGTGATGCCACATGCACTGTCTAGCTAGCCGTGGAGTGGGCCGAACAGGAGCAGGTGGCTCCTCCTAAAAGATAACTATGCGTACCTCAACCACTTTCTCAGGTGCATATTCATCTTGTCCTCATGAAAGATGACATCATGGCTGCGGATTACTTTTTGTGCCTACAGATCCCATAGATGGTAACCCATCTCTCCTACATCTCCATAGCCAATGAAAATGAATTTGACACTTTTAGGATCCAACTTTTTGCATTTGTCCTTGGGCACATGGTAGAATGCCTCACATCCAAAGACACACAAATGATCATAAGAGAGGGGCTTGCTGCCCATACCTCCTCTGCAACCTGAAAGTCAATGCCACTGCTAGGTGACCTATTAATAAGATGCACTGTAGTAGTAACTGCCTCAGCCCAAAAGTACTGTGATAAGCCAGCCTGGCTAAGCACGCTACGGACCCTTTTCTGAATGCTCCTATTCATGCATCCAGCCATACCATTCTGCGGTGGGGTGTAAGGGGCGATTGACTGACTCTTAATACCCCGCTCATCACAAAACTACTCAAAAGCACGTGATAAATACTCACCTCCATTATCTAACCTTAGGCATTTGAGCCCTTTCTTAGACTGGTTCTTTGCCAATGCAAGCCAATGCTGAAATATGTCCAAGACATCAGATTTTCTCTTTATGGGATAAGCCCAAACCTTACGTGAGTAATCATTTGTGAAAGTAATAAAGTACTTTGACAGGGCATGGTTCTATATACATATGAGTGCACAAGAGCCAAGGCTCACCCATGCATTTCTTACTAGACTTTTTAAGCATATTTCTAGTCTGCTTGCCATACAAACAATGATCACAAGAATCAAAATGTAAGAGTCAAAAGGCAGAAGATACTGCAAAGCACGGAGTATTTTCATTCCTTTAAGAGACATATGTCCCAAACGAGCATGCTAAAGCGTTACATGGGGAATAGAACCCACAGATAAAACATGATCCAATGTAGCTCCAGATACAAGTAGGGAATAGAGGCTACCAAACTTGGCACCTCTTGCAAGTACAAGCATGCCATGAGTAATCTTCCATGTAGAGTCTCCAAAGGACACAAAATACCCTGCATCATCAAGCTGTCTAGCTGACATAAGGTTGCGAGTCAATGCAGGTACATGGCTTACATCATGTAAAACAAAGGAGCTGCCAGAAGGAAATTGCAGCCTAACATCTCCAATGCCCACAACGTCAAGAGACTTGTCATCACCAAGATGCATAGAATCAGATATTGTACAATAGTTATGAAACCAATCTCAACAAGGTGTCACATGAAAGGACAGAACCAAATCCAAGAGCCAACACTGCGCATACATAGAATGTATCTCAGAAGCCTGTAAGGCATCACATGAAGGAGCTGCAAGTATGTAATCATCATGTGAATCAGTGGCCGCATGACATTAACCTCTTCTATCTTCACACTGGACTATGCAGGTACAATACTGTGCTCAGAAGACTTTTCCTGCACTTTTTCTTTTCCCTTTTCTTTGCGCTTATCATCGCACATTTTATGGCACTGTGGCCTAATATGTCGTGCTTTCCCACGATAATGACATGTAAGGTTAGACTTTCATCCACGGGACTTACTGTGACCACGTGACTTGGACTTGGACTTCTGAGAGTCCCTACCCTTATGATCATTATCATGTCTGCCATGTCTGCCACCTTGAATGTTCAATGCATGTGAAGAGCGGGAAGCATCATTGTTTCTCTTGTAAATTTCCTTAGTTAGTAAAGCACTCTCAACATCTTGGATTTTCAGCCCATCAAGCTTGTTCATGCATATGGTAGTATGGAATACATCCCATGATTCAGGCAAGGTGCCAAGCAAAAACAACAGGTGCAAGTTGTCTTTGAACTCAATACCTTGTGACAACAGACTCTTTATGATAGCATGAAATTGACTGAAATGAGATGAAATGGAGGTCCCCTCATTCATGCAAAGGTCCATTATAACTGCTTCAGCCAATACATCTATGATGCAAGACTTTGTTGCACATAGAGCTCTAAATCTTCTCCCATAAATCCCATGCACTTTGATTTTCATCTTCAACAACATTATGATAGACTTCTTCTGAGAGTGACAAAATAATGGTAGACTTGCATAGCTCATCAAATTCCATCCAAACATCATCATCCATATCCCCAACTTTAACATCCTTGAAATGCAAGGGTTTAATCTGCAACTTTTGCACCAAAACTTGCCATATTTGGGACTTTCAATACCCATAGTTGGTACCATCCAACTTGGCAATGTTAAAGAGAGCTGTATCTTTCAAATGACCAGCCATACTGTCCCAAATCAAAGCAAAAAAGTAAAATTGCAAGTTACGTAATTAGCAGAAAATACACTAAAACCACTGCTAAAACTTGCTAAAAGGGCAGATTTCACCAAGAGAAGCATCTGTCCACCAAATATGACCAAGATAACATCAAATAGTAAACATTACCCTCATAGAAGTGCTCAAAATCTACAGATTTTAGGTTGTTGTAATAAATGACAGAAGTATGAAAAATTGTCCCAAAATCACTGATACATATGTTGCGGCAATTGCCAGGTAGCAAGATACATCCAATAGTGAGTGTCCAGGGGCAAGAAGGTACCAAGAATTGTGACAGAGATAGGTGCCTTGCCCCAATAGGCGTATCAAATCAGCCCACTAAAGACAAACTACAGACATAAAGCTCTCAAGAGAGCAAATGCATGTAACTATCCCACAAGCTCAAGCTGATCTATAAATAAGACTCTGTGCACATTCGAATATACCAAGAGGCTCCCATTGGAAGTCAGATGCAAAGAGAGTGCAACGCTCTAATACATCAAATACATAGCATCAGACATGCCAAATCCCAGTAGAGTACATCCGGAGCATAAATTTCAAGCTATCTTAGACCCGTAAAGCATAAGCCTGAAAGCATTCAAAGAGCATGTAAGTGACAACCAAATGTAATGCCCAGTAGATCCAAAATGCTCAAATATATTTGAAGATGAAGCTCTAAGTAACTGTCGAACATGGACAAACCAAGTGGCATCCATATCTGACCAAGGCATAAATGCAAGAAGCCTAAATGTCAAGCAGTGACAATAGGCATAGACCGGTCCAAAGCATGTCAACTAAAGCCAAATGCCAGTGATAATGACCAAGTCGGCTTAATCCAAGCTCAAAAGCATTTTGGAACCAAGAAAAAGCATTTGACAACCTCCAAATACATCGATATGATCATTTAAATCTCCAAGAAGCACCCCGGATACATGAACCAATGCATACACCAAATAAATGAGCTTCAACCCATTGTATTACAGCAAGCAATTTACTATTAAATGAAGATCAAATGGTGCTCAAATATGATCCAAATCAGTCCCAAAGTATAGAGATAGCATCCCATAACATTCGGGCATCATCGGACATCAATAGGCATTAAACGAGCAATGCCAGTGAAGAACGACCAAGTCGGAGCTTAATCCAAGCTCAAAAGATTTTGGAACCAAGAAGAAGCATTTGACAACCTCCAAATACATCGGTATGATCATTCAAATCTCCAGGAAGCACCTCGGATACATAAACCAATGCATACACCAAGTAAATGAGCTTCAACCCATTGTATTACATCAATCAATTTACTGTTAAATGAAGCTCAAACGGTGCTCAAATATGATCCAAATCAGTCCCAAAGTATAGAGATAGCATCCCATAACATCCAGGCATCCCTAGACATCAATAGGCATCAAATGAGCAATGCCAAGAAGCATTAAACAATAAATGTTAAGTGCTGCCCTGTTTTGACAATCCTGGGACTGTGTATACAGCAAAGGGCTGAAGGGAGAAGCACTCGAATCGATCATCAGGAGTCAAGCACTAATGTCAGGGAGTCAATGCTTGGGAAGGTCGAGTGCTAGGAAGTCGAGGAGAAGTAGGGAAATGCTGGGGAGTAGATCAACCCAGCCCCTTAAAAATGCGCCAAAAATTGCGTTGGCTGTTCCTGGGGGTTGGGGGGTCTCCAATAGCCCTTGGGGGCACTTGGCAGTGTCAAGGGGGCTCCAATGCAGTCTAGAAAGAAGTCGATGAAGGTACGAAAGCTCGAGGAGGAGGCGGGATATCAAAACATACGTGCAAATGAAGGTGCTATGGCTGCCATGAAAGCTCGGGTTGAAGCTCTTCAAATTCGGGCTGAAGAGAATGCCAAGCAAGCTCCAATGCCTTTGCTTTGATACTAGTTGAAAGGGAAGTGGAACCCAGGAGGAGGAATCTTGGTGGTGAGAGCAATGGCGGATGGAGAGCAAGAGTGACATATGACTTTTGATGCCGACAAGTGCTTAAAAATAGCCAAAAATTACGAATTTCAAGGAAAAAATAGACTTTGACGAAGGCGGTGGTGGCAATCAGTACGATTTAAGCGGCAATGCCCGAAAAGTGCTTAAAAGAGCCACTAGACGACTGTCGGAGAATTTTCATAATTTTTTGGCATGACAGACCAGACCCCTGAGATGCCTAGTAGTGGAAGACTTCAAGACGGATGCCTATGATTTTTGAGACCACGATTCGGGTACCAGATGTGGGAGAGGAAGTGCCCGGAAGGCCAAAGGCCAAAATGCCAAGTGGGAAAGGACTTTAGGAGAGTCCAAAGGGTGTGACCCTTAGAGGATCCCTTTGGGGAAGCCCAAAATTTTTTGCAACAAAGGGGGGGGTTGTTTTCACATGATGGAAAAAATGAAGGGAGAGAGAGGTGCATGCAACGAAATGAAGGGGGGGGGGGGGGGCTCCATAGCCATAGGAGAGCCTCCATATACCCATACCATCGGAAGACAGCAACAAAATGAATACTTTTCACACTTCCTATTGCCTGCCTTCACCTCTTAAATGGCTGCATGATCAGGGAGATCAAAATCTAGTCTTTCTCTCTCCTCCATCTCTCTCCTCTAAGTGGAGGTTTGCATGTAAGAAATCAAGAAGAAGAGGGGCTGATGGCCGACTGTGATCGGATTGCTCCAAGATGAAGAGGAGGTTGAGGAAAGAGGATCAACACAGAGGAATGGTTGCTGGTTGGTCCATGGGCTGCTCAGAATAATTATTAAAAAATCAGCAACATGCAAAACACGCAGTATGCTCCAATTTTACAAAGAAATTTACTTGTTTTTGTTGTTTCATGGTCCAAATGTTGTTCATATGCAATGAATGTTTGTTTGAATCTTGTTTGCATCATGTTTGAGGGCTGCAACTACAAAAATGCAGAATCCATAATGATTTAGAGCCGTTATTAATTTTTTAAAACCTGAAAAATGTCATTTTTAAATGGAAATTAGTGGTTTTTCCGATTCTGAGTTGGGAAAAAGGAGTGGAAACGGGATAAAATCAAAGAAAATGTCAAGTTTCAGTAAAAATAATAAGCCAACACAAATATATCAGAAAATACCTATTTTTCATGAATAATAAATAGAAAAAATAGTGAAAAATAGAGAAAATTGAGGTTTTCATACTTAAAAAATATGGGAAAATAAGATTTATGTGCGTGAATTTTTGGCGAGGCTAAAGCATGAGGTCAAGCCTAAGTTTGGCCTCATCCTTTGTGTTATAGTACGTGTTTATTATTTTTATATACAAAAATGGCACAAGACAACCATTTACACCTATGCAACGCAGCAACACCTAAACGGTGGGGGGGGGGGGGGATAAAGTTGGTGCGACAATCTAATTGCTAAAAAGATACAAATTCTGATTTCCCTCTTTGTGCATAGCATTTAGGGATCGTTCCATAATTAAATATAGGCGACTAGTAGCACGAAAGTTCCGGTGCTAGTCCCTAAAGCAGCACAGCACGTAACACTAAGTTAAAAGTTATGAAAGGGCTATTTTCTGCACCTCACATGGATGGTTTTTTTAATCATAAAATGGTTGTGCACAATCGTCATACACCTTGCATCAAGCATGCCATGTGGTATCTCCTGGAATGCATTACAATTGTTTGATAAACTTTGACCAATGCTAAGAGGACAGGAAACCTAAGTCGTGGGTTAGACGGGCACTTTTGTTGGGGAAAGTTTTGTGAGGCAAATCAAAATCTCCTAGAACAGTGAATTATGAAAGAGTGGAGCTTATGCGAATGCTATATATATTGGAGCGATGCATTGAGGGGCCGATCCTCGAGGTGTAGGAGAGTCGTAGTGGAGCCACGGCAATCAGCAGAGAGGTGCTTCCCTATGTGTGTATTACGAGGCATTATGCCTATATGTTATGGGATCTCCCTCTGAGGAGAAGGGAAGGTGAACATTGGACTACATATTGGGTAGAAACGCACAATCGGCATAAGCATTTAGTGCAAAGTGAGTTTTAGATGCTCCTGGCCCGCGAGGCCGTGTGGTGGGGTTGTTTGTCGTATGCATGAGGTCCAGCTAGTGCCATAGCCAGTGCGGACCCATTTTAGGTCCCATCAAAGAGCCAAGAGAGAGAGAGAGAGAGTCAAAAGTGGAAACTCCAACAACCACAATGTGTAGCCGGGCCTTCCTTTATTCAAACTGTCACTAAAAGAATAAAGAATAAGTGACTATGATGGGTGGCCGCCACCTATAGTATGCAGTGGCGGGTACTGTCAGTGTAGTAATACACGGGCAGCTAGGCGGAGGTGCCTTTACCCCCAACATGGTGAGCAACTCAACCCTGCAAAGGGATGTGCTAGGGTCTTTGAAGAAGCAATACGAGTGGATAACCTACTCAAGGAGAGGAGCTCAAGACCCACAACCCGAGATAACACTACTTCTAGAATCTCAGAAAGGGCTATGACCGTTAGTGAAAGATCCAATTAGAGCACCCAAGACAAGGGAAAGAGTGTCGACTAGAGCCATGAGTTACTGGACATGAAGCTAGAGTTAGCTAGGCTTCAAGAGATGATCAGAAGGCCCGCATGACATCACGTGCAATGCGTGCATTGTAGAGGAAACCACCTTCCAACTGAGTGCATGGATCTTAGATCTAGTCCTTGTGCCAATTGGGGTAGGTTTGGCCATGGTGCAATGCATTGCCGATTATCGAGGTGATTTCCATACCCATAGCCACACAATCAGTCTTATTACTTAGTGAATAGACTACAGGAGGGGAGCTCCACTAGCTCTCCTAGTATCTAAAGATTCAAAGCTAGCTGTCCCTAGGATGGACATCAACCCCACAGGGATACCTAGACCACCTTGACCCATCGTGACCTATCCATTGTGGGATGCTCCTATACATTATGTAGAGGAGCCAAATGGGGATGAAGAATACATAATGTTGAGATGACAAGCTCAACACATGCGGACATTAATGATAGACCGCCTGGTTAGATGGGTCCACACGTCTACACGTAGCACATCGATAGTCATTATGACTCTCACATGGTCACTGACTCATTACTTATTATTTTCAGGTTGTTACATCTATTTACAGCTGGCATAGTTATAGTGCCAGTCGACTAGTGTAGTTGGTTATGCATTGTTTGACATAGTAATTATGACTCTCACATGGTCACTAACTCATTATAGTTGGTATAGTTATAGCACTAGTCGACTAGTATAGTCGATTATGCATTGTTTGACATAGTAGGCCACTTTCCTTTATGTTGTATCTTATCTATACTTTGTGTACATTGCAAAGTGTGTGGAAGAAGAAGAAGAAGAAACCAGCAAGAAAACGTTTTGGCCTTCATCTCTCTTCTTGTCTCTTGAGCAAGCTTCTCCTTGTGCATTCTGTGTGTGTTCGGCGCAACATCTTGAGCAAGTCCCCCCATCACGCGATTCTTGACATGGTATCAGAGCTGTACCAGTGATTGAGGCTGGTTTTGAAGGCTAAAGTGAAGGAGAGGAGCCAAGGATTCGAGCAAGCAAGCAACGTGTAAGAAGCTCTTCCATTCTTTACTTCTTCTCTTGGACAGTGCCTGTGGAGGCACCGGAATCAAGGCAAAGCAAAAATCTTAGATTGCAGTGAGATTTGGTGTGCACGAAGAGCAAAAATCTCAAATTGCTGCTATTTTGGCCATTTGAGGTCATTTCAAGCCCCATTTTAGACTCGTAAGGTTGCAGACATCAGTTCGAGGTATCCTACAATTTCAGTTGTGTCTGCCGTATATAGGTGCACAGGTTACAGATTTCAGATCTGTAAGTTCAAAGATGTTTACTAGTGAATAAACATAAGGTTTATTTGCAAACTGGTTGCAGATTGCATATATTGTTGAGCAAATAGTGAAAAAGGCTGTCTCGTGTATTGCTGTGCACTACAGGTTGAGGGTTGTAGAAGATTTGCTTGCTGTTTGGTATTAGTTTTGTGATAATGGCAGAGAACAGTGGAAACCCCATCATTGAGAAGCTCGACAAGAACAACTACCCTTCATGGAAGTTCCATGTCACGAACTTCCTTATTGGAAAAGGCCTCTACGAGTTTGTTTCATGTGAAGAGAAGGAGCCGAAGGTGAGTGATCCTCCAACTGCAGAAGAGACAAAGGCACGGAAGGAATGGAATGCAAAAGACAAAAAGGTCATGTATTGGTTGTCTGCAGTAATTGACAATAATATGCTGGGACATATTAAAAATGCACAGAATTCATATGTAGCTTAGACCATACTTGAAAGTATGTTTTCTGTAAATACAAAGGTACGAAAGATTCAACTCAAGCAAGAGTTGAATACATTGAAGAAAGGAAAGATGTCTATCAATGAGTATGCACTGAAGGTAAGGAGCATTGCAGATGCCTTGGCAGTGATTGATGCAATGCCTGATGATGATGATTTGGTGTCGTCTACCTTTGGTGGACTTAACAATGAAAAGGCATGGAAGCCTTTTGTAACTTCTGTATATGTCAAAAAGCCATTTCCAGATTTCGATGAGTTGGTCTCCCTTATGATCACTGAAGAGATCAACATATAGAGTGAGACATTTGAAAGAAGTGGTGAATAGGTCCAAGCTTTCTACTCCAGTTCAGGAAGGGGACATGGCTGGTCCTCTTTAAGAGGTCGTGGTAGTGACAACTAGCAAAAGAGATTGAATCAGCAATTTGGCGATATGCAGGTTTCAGGAGGTCGTAGTAACTTTAGAGGTAGGGGGAGCTTTAGAGGAAGAGGTGGATGGCAGAACAGAGGTTCTAACAACTCTGGTATTGTGTGTCACTATTGTGGTAGAACAGGTCATATTGCAGCCTAATGTTATGCTAACAAAGATGATATTCTCAGTGGTAAGTTACAGCAAGGAAACTATGCATTGTCTTCACGACAGAATGAAGACAAAAATGAACGTCTATTTGTTATGCAGCATATGCTGAATGTTGTTACAGGAAAGGGAACACATGATGATGTTGGGTATGTTGATTCAGGTGCATCCAATCATATGACCAGTCATGCAGAATGGTTTGGAGAGATGCAAGATTTGCAAAATACAGGTTATGTACAGACGGGTGATGATTCATGCCACCCAATTTTACATATTGGAAAAGTTCCCTTGTCCTTGCATGATGGTAAGATAAAGAGTCTTTCAGATGTATTACATGTGCCATCTATTACAAAGAACTTGGTGTCAGTTGGTGAGATGGTAGAGCAAGGGCTGCAAGCTAGATTTAATGCAAAGGGTTGCTTTGTAGAAGACTTCAATGACAAGTACAAGTTGGTTGCAAAGGGAAGTAGAGTTGGTTTGGATGTTGGAATTCCTACTATGAATACTGCTATGTATGCTAAAGGAAAAGGTATTGTTGCAGATATTGAAATTTGGCACCAACGCATTTGACATGCAAATGTACAAAGGCTGAAATTAATGTAGTCCAAAGGGTTGGTTACAGGTTTGCCTACATTTAGAATTGCAAAATTTCACAAGGTATGCGAAGGATGTTAGTTTGGTAAGCAGGCAAGACAACCCTTTTCACATGACAAAGATGTAAGCAGAAATATCCTTGGTGTTGTGTATATAGATATTTGGGGGCCTACACAAAATGTATCTCTTGGAGGCAGTTCATATTTTGTCACATTCATTGATGATTGTTCTAGAAAGCTGTGGGTATATTTTATGAAGGAAAAGAGTGAAGCGTTTGAACACTTTAGAACTTTCAAGGATGCAGTTGAAAGAGAAACATGCTTGAAAGTAAAGTGCTTGAGGTCAGATGGAGGGGGAGAGTACCTCTCGAATGAGTTCAGCAATTTTGTGAGGTCTCATGGGATAAAGAGACAGTTCACATGTAGGTATACCCCACAGCAAAATGGGGTTGAAGAAAGGAAAAACAAGCATATTGCAGAAGTTGCACGCGCCTTGATGGCTGAAAAGAATATGCCTAAGCATTTTTGGCCTGAGGCTATTCATACTGCTGTTTATATTATGAACAGAACTCCCACAGCTGCAATTCATGGTATGACCCCCGAAGAATGTTTTATAGGTAAGAAGCCTGATGTCTCACACTTGAAAGTGTTTGGATGTATTGCATATGTTCATGTGCTAGATGTGTTGCGGAAGAAATTGGATCAAAAGGCTAAAAAGTGTGTCTTTGTTGGATACTCTTTAGAGCAAAAAGGGTATCGTTGTTATCACCCTGTCACATGTAAGTTCAAAGTGAGCCGGGATGTCATCTTTGATGAAATGAGCAGTTGGTATGCATCTAGTGGTGATGCATTGGATGATGATGATGATCATGTCACTCTTGTGTAGGCTGAAAAGCAAGAATCATGGACTCTTAGTGGAGTAGAGACATCATTTGGTAGTCCTTGGTCTGGGAGACTAAGGAGTAGCTCTACATCTTCAGGTGCATTTAGTAGTACTACAGGTAAAGACAAAGGAAAGAATAAATGTGTCAGATGGCATTGATGTAGTTCTTGATGGAGACTTCAGTGGCTTAGACAGCTTGGATGATGAGCTTGGCATTCCTTCAGTGAGGACTCCAGGTGTGCAAAGAGCATGCGTCAATGCAAAAACTCCATTGAGTGATCCAGTGGTATGCACGTCTAGCAAGGTGAGATACCCTGTTAACAAATTTGGTTTTGAAGGTTATGCAGTCACCATTATGCTTATATGTTGAAAGTGATTGAGCATGTTGAGCCCACATGTTTTAAGGAGGCTGTTGGTCATGCTCATTGGGATGCAACAATGGATGAGGAGATGGCTGCATTAGAGGCCAATAAGACTTGGGATCTAGTATCATTTCGGAAGGGCAAGAAAGCTATTAGATGTAAGTGGGTTTATAAGATTAAGCACAATGCAGATGGTTCTATTAGTAGGTACAAAGCTAGGATGGTTGCAAAAGGCTATGCCTAGACATATGGCATAAATTATGAAGAAACCTTCAGTCCAGTTTCTAGGATGGCAACAGTCAGATGTGTGATTGCTTTAGCACCATCCAAAGGTTGGAGGTTGCAGCAAATGGATGTGAAGAATGCCTTCTTGCATGGTGATTTGCAAGAGGAAGTGTATATGGATCATCTATCAAGTTATGAAGATTTAGAGCATCCCACGTATGTGTGCAGGTTGAAGAAGGCGCTCTATGGGCTCAAGCAAGCACCTAGAGCATGGTCTGACAAGATCAGAGAGTATCTTATCAATATTGGCTTTTATGTTTCTGATGCTGATAACCCACTTTATGTGAGAAAGGGAGATGCAGGTTTGGTCATCATAGTCATGTATGTGGATGACTTGATTATTACGGGTGATAGTGATAGTGGGATTGCTGAAGTCAAATACTTTTTGAAGAAGAAGTTTGAGATGAAGGATTTAGGTGAGCTAAGGTACTTCCTTGGCATTGAGGTGATCAGATGTGATGATGGTATATGGCTGTCCCAAAGACAATATGGCTTGGATATGTTGTCCAAGTATGGTATAACAGCATGCAAACCACTTTCAGTCCCGTTGGAGCAGAATGTAAAGTTGAGTGCTGATGTTGGGGATGAGATAGAAGACCCTACTATGTTCAGGAGGATAGTGAGGAGTTTGATCTACATGACCATTACAAGGCCAAACTTGAGTTATGTTGTTGGTCTTGTGAGCCAGTTTATGCAAGTACCTAGAAAGCCACATTTGGATGCAGTCAGATGCATATTGAGATATGTGAAGTTCACATTACATTATGGACTTTTCTATGAGACAGGTACAGATGTACAGGTGTTTGGATACACAAATGCAGATTGGGCTGGTAGTATGTCTGATAGAAGATCTACCAGCAGATACATATTCTCTCTTGGTAGTGTAGCAGTTGCTTGGAGCAGCAAAAAGCAATCTACAGTTGCTTTGTTGAGTATAGAGGCTGAGTATAGAGGCACTGTTGTTGCAGCATGTGAGGTAGTATGGCTGCAAAAGTTATTGGCTGATTTAGATGTGTAGGTAGAAGGTCCAATTGTCATTTATTGTGACAACATGAGCAATATATAGTTGGCTAGGAACCCTGTGTTGCATGCTAGGACAAAACATATTGAGGTACACTACCACTTTGTGAGAGAGAAGGTACTACAGGTGAGATAGGTACTAGCAGGTGAGATTGACTTGGTGTATGTCAGCACACAGGATCAGATAGCTGACATCTTCATGAAGGCATTGGGTACATAGAGGCTTCAAAAGTTTCGAAGCTTACTTGGAGTTGCAGAGCTGCAATTGAGCTTGAGGGGGAGTGTTGAGATGACAAGCTCAACACATGCAGACATTAATGATGGACCGCCTGGTTAGATGGGTCCACATATCTACACATAGCATGTCGGTGGTCATTATGACTCTCACATGGCCATTGACTCATTACTTATTATATTTAGGTTGTTACACCTATTTACAGCTGGCATAGTTATAGCGCCAATCGACTAGTGTAGTCGATTATGCATTGTTTGACTTAGTAGGCCACTTTCCTTTACATTGTATCTTATCTATACTTTGTGTACATTGTAAAGTGTGTGGAAGAAGAAGAAGAAACCAGCAAGAAAAGTTTTGGCCTCCATCTCTCTTCTTGTCTCTTGAGTGAGCTTCTCCTTGTGCATTTTGTGTGTGTTCGGCGCATTATCTTGAGCAAGTCCCCCCACAACGCGATTCTTGACACGTAAACCCTTACATCTCATATGATGAAGAGGGAAATTCCAGCTTGATGGATTTTGGACCAATGTTGATGATGGTGTTGGGTAGGAGGAGAGGTCGAGATCTAGGAGAACAAAACTAGGAACCTAGACTTGTGGTCACCCGGACACATGTAATTTCGATGCCTTGAAAGGGAGCAAGCCAATCAAGAGAAGGACAATCTCGCCAACTTAGTTCAAATCAAGAGATGCATCCACACCCCACATAACACCGCATAGATAGAGCCTAGATGCCATAGGTGGACAGACTGCCCAAGATCATTGGCAAAAGAGTGTAGAGCCTAATGAAAGGCATGCAATTGGAAACTTGCTCACGACATTGATATTGCCCCTTATGACTCTGCCTTTGGGAGAATTGCTTAGGTAGAACCCGACACTATGGCAAGGCTTGAAGTAGTGGGTAGAATGACATGACGAGCTTGGAGTGACCGATTTGTCTGATTGCGATGTAGTAACACATATACCAAGCTTAACCTTGAACTCAGTACCTAAGTCTTTGGATGTAAATGCCTTTTGGGAAGGTACAAAGATGTAGGTAGTCTTGCTATTCAATGCATTAGGAGATGCTACAAGGAAGGGAATTGTAGATATAGGAGTTGTAGTGAGTGTGCTCAGCCATATAGTCCTGCAAGCTTGGGCTAACCCACCCATGGAAACCACAAGGTTTAATGTCACATTGACTAATAGAATGAAGCTCAAACTATTTGGAGTACTAAAGGACTAGCCCTTGAAGATAGTAGGAGTCCAATTCTCAGTGAACTTCATAGTTATGAAGGGAGTGGACTATGATGTTCTAATAGGTTAACCCTGGATGTGAAATGCATGAGTGATAGAAGGTTGGGGCAACAGTCTTATATTCTTAGGCAATAGATCAAAGGCTGTGATAGTTGAGATGGGTACTTGCAAGACCACTCTGGTCAACCTAGATGCCTTCTCCGCTATGTTGAAAGGAGACTCACAACTAAGCAATTCCTATGGGCAACTAACAAAGTATATCCCTTGCCTTGAGGATGAGCGAGATTGGATGTATGTGCTAACCACCATTGATCTGCCATTCTTAGATGAAGAGGAGGATTATAAATAGGTTGCCAGGGTAGTTGGCAAGTTCCACAAAGTCACAGCATCTTAGTGCTGAAGAGTGGGGTCCCACCATTAGTACCACTTTGCATAATGGCCACCAAGGGCTCTAGCAATCGACCAATACCATCGCACCCACCACATGAGCCTCCAATGCTAAACCTTCCTATAAATGTAGGACTAGCCATCATCACAGAGATAGAGGACGGGGATGAGGAAACAATAGAACCCACCTACCTACACATATTAGTGATTGCCTAGAGGACATACTTCCTAGATGTACTTATTAATGAGGGAGCTGACTTTAATATTCTTAGATACAATCATTAGACGCTCATTTGTTAGCCCCAAGTATAGCCTGCTAATGCTAAACTCAACCCATTTGGGGGACAGTCCTACTCACTATTGGGAAAGTGCAAAATAGTGGTCTCTATGGAGACTGAGAGCCTTCCTATGATCTTCCACGTGATGCATAACACCAAGATCATTGGTAAGGAATCACTGACACCAAGGTCATTGGTAAGGAATCACTGACACCAAGGTCATTGGTAAGGAATCACTGCTAGGACATGCACTCAAGAAACAAGCACATTGCAATGTCAAATATGACTCACAACACATTCACCTCACAATTGGTGATGTTCGGATAGAGATGGCTTCAGTAAGGACATCACTGCTCCATCATAGCCTCTGTAGTGCCATTACTAGAGGAACCAAGGTTTAAGGAGGGGGGTTGTAACTTGTCCCACCTTGCCAAGATAAACCGCTTGCAACCCAAAGCAGACACATCTAAGGCCACTAAGCAACAACTCAAATGGGTGCCCAAATGCCAACCACAATCTCCTAAAAGCCAAATCACATGAACTCTCATCTAGCTCAGCTTGAGCTCAATCTAGCTCAAGACTTCATCTTCTACTCTTTTTTCTCACTGCCCTGTTTGGCAGCCATAGCCAAACCTGCACCCTGCCTCCTTGGAGCTTCTTGATCTCCCTCCACAGTCAATATCTTAACCTGCTTTCTTTTGGAGATACATTCCTTGGCTCAAGGCACTGCCTCCTGCCACTTCAAACACCAACATTGACTAACCATAGCTCCAACATTGCAAGATTTCGTGGTCCTATTCAAATCTGCGCTGTTCCCTGTCGTACTGCTGGATCTCCACGCACAAGCAGGGATACATCCTGCGCCTATAGGGCTTCTTTAGCCCTTGACATAGGCTATCTAACCACCAAGTTTCAGCCCCAATGATTGCACCTATCTCCTGCTTCAGACGAAAACACAGACGTTGCCTCAAAAACCCTAACAAAGACTCCATAGCTACATTGTGTCAAACTTCTCTTCCACTTCATTTCTCTCTCTTGCCACTAAAAGAAAGTCTAAGCCACTCTAATCAGAATCCTCTAGCAAGATTTCAACATCCAACCAGCAATCTTTGAAGATCTTGAAGACTTGGAAGGTTCAAAGCATTCAAGGACAAGCATTGTGAGATCCCACTACTTGTGTCCCTTAACACATTTGGTTCCTGATCAATCTTAGTCAAGTGAAGCCATTGTGAAACTCAGAAGACTTGGAAGATTCTTGAAGTTTTGAAAAGACCTCAAGATCAAGTTCAAGATTGAAGGACACGCATCAAGAACCATCATCAAATTCAACCATAGTATCTTTTGATACTACATAATGTGTTTTCACACTGACATTGGTTGTGTCTTTTGACACATTAGATTTCAACTCTCTTGATGGTTATTCTCAGTCATGTGCTACTGATTTCCTGTCATGGGAATGACCGATATGAAGAATTCTATGTGGATACACTTCATGAAGAGTTACACGAACTGTGTTGCTCATCTACACTACATGGAAGATTTTTTTGATCTACTTGTAGAGAGACATGGAGCTACTCACACTAAAGTGCAATCAATGATTCCATCTAAAGTTTTTGAAGATACTCCACCTACCTTGGCCATCATGCAAAGTCTAAAGAAGAATGAGATGTCTTTGCTTGAGGGGGACATAGACATAGACATAGACATGAAGACTGAAGCAGCAAGCAAAGTCCATGGGGAACCAGACCAAGAAGACCATAAGATCAAAGAGCAAAGGAAGAAGGACAAGAAGAAGATCAACCATGAAGACCAAAAGACCACATCATTCAAAGCTGAAGAACCAAAGATTAAAGACAAGAAGATTTTCCATGATGACAAAGAAATAGCAGATGTTGAAAAAGACCACAAGGGCCTATCGGTCCTTGTCTCTCATTTTCTATTTTAAAAGCATTGTACCTACCTTAATGTTCCTTTCATAAGCTTGTAAACTCCTCATGTAGCCTTGTATTACAGTCCCTGTACACTTTGTGAGGCCCCTGTTACAACCTCTGGATGTCCACCATGTTTATAGTACCCACACTTAGCCTTTTCTGCTACAGCCCCTGGTGTTTTGCCATGTTTTGTTAGCTTTCAGGGATGCAGGTAGTGAGCAAGACATAGAGTGAAGCAACATGCTTCCTCTCTCAATTCTTCTCATTATTCATTCAACACACACTTTGTGCATATACAACCTAAGGTCATAAAGACCATTCACACCAGAAGTAGAACCGACTTATTTAATGTACCTAACTGATCTAGCCAGACTAGCTGTGTCCGTCGGTCAAACACACATGTAAGAGCTTGATATTCTAACACTCCCCCTCAAGCTCAAGACATCATCTGTACTCCAAGTAGCTGTCTAAAACCACAGAACTTATCTTTACCCAAGGACTTGGTAAAGATATCTGCAACCTATTCATCTGTCTTTACATGCATAAGATCAACTCGTCCTGCAAGAACCATCTCTCTGATGAAATGGTAGTGTACCTCTATGTATTTCGTCCTGGCATGATAGATTGGATTCATAGCCAGGAGTACACTACTCAGATTATCACATAGTAACTTCACTGGAGCATCTACCTGTATGTCCAAATCAGCCATAAGCTTGAGCAGCCATGAAATCTCACATGCTGCCAATGCAGCACCCCTGTACTCTGCCTCAGTACTCGACAAAGCAACCGTAGGCTGCTTCTTGATGCTCTAGCTAATCATGCCACTACCAAATCCAAATGCATATCCACTCGTAGATCTACGATCATATGAGCAACCTGCCCAATCTGCATCCATGTATCCAGTCAATATCAAGGGCATATCTCTAACATAGAACAACCCATACTCTACAGTGGACTTAACATATCTCATAATGCGTCTAACTGCATCCAAGTGCGGCTTTCTAGGCTTCTGCATAAATTGGCTTATGATCCCTACAACATAGCTCAAGTTAGGCCTAGTGATGGTCAAGTAAATCAAGCTGCCAACCATCTGCCTGTACATAGTCACATCCTCTACTTCAGCCCCAGTGTTCATGTCTAGCTTGACATTCTGATCAAGAGGTGTATCCAGCGGTTTGCATTTAGCCATGCCATACTTCTTCAGCATCTCTATGGCATAGTGCTTATGCATCAGCCATAACCCATTGTCAGCTAGAACTACCTCGATGCCCAAGAAATACTTCAATTCTCCCAGATCTTTCATGTCAAATTCAGATTTCAGCATCTTCATTACATGCTGTATGCCCAAGTCATCATCACCAGTGATTATAAAATCATCAACATATATGACCAGCACTACTAAACCACTGTTAGTCTTCTTTGTAATTAGGCTATGATCAGCCTTGCCAATAGCAAAACCCAATCTCTCAAGTAGTATTACTAATCCTAGCATGCCAAGCTCTCGGAGCTTGCTTCAGCCTGTACAATGCCTTTTTTAGCCTGCATACATAATGTTGAAAATCAGGGTGAACATACCCTTCCGACTGAACCATATAAACATCCTCTGCTAGGTCATCGTTAAGAAATGCATTCTTAACATCCATCTGCTGCAATTTCTAGCCTTTAGCAATAGCCAAGGCAATCACAGTATGAATGGTTACCATCTTGGCAACATGGCTGAATGTTTCCTCATAATCAAGTCCATATTCTTGGGCATACCCCTTTGCGACTAGCCTGGCTTTATATCTCTCCACACTGCCATCTAACTTGTATTTGATTTTGTAGACCCATTTGCAGCCAATGGTCTTTTTCCCTTCAGGCAGTGACACTAAATCCCATGTCTTATTTTCAGCCAAGGCATTCATTTCTTCATCCATGGCTACACACCAATTCTCATCTTTCACTGCTTCAGCATATGTACTTGGTTCTTTGACCTCCATCACTTTTGTCATGTAAGCATAATGCTTTGCACAGTAGCCACTGTATGTCAACCTGTCAACAGGGTATCTGACCCTCTGCGAGCGTCTAAGATGTGGTGCACTACTCGATTCCCCTCTCTCATGAGGCGGAATATACCTGCTCTGCCTTGTGCTAGGCGTATAAACAGTCGGAATACCAAGTTCGCTGTCTAGAGTATCACCAGACTCATAGCCAGAAGTCATTCTGCCAGGTATCAACATACCAGATGCATCCTCAATAACTTTCTCTTTTCCTTTGCAGTCCAAGACATCATGTCTCCCCCTCACTGACATACTGGTGTCAATGGATGGCGAGCTCCTCAATCTCCCTGTCCATGGGGATACTGTCTGACTACAAGGTCCTGTCATATCAGTGCTCTACTGTAAATCAACTGTAGAGACATGAGTGGGAGGCATATCTGCTGGCACTGCAACTGGTGATACATACCAAGAACCCATCTCATCAAAGATAACATCCCTACTTACCAAAGTCTCCCTGGTAGAGGGATCATAGCATTTTGTATGCCTTCTTCTCCTGCGAATATCCAATGAAAACACACTTATGTGCTTTGGGATCCAGCTTCTTCCTTTTCTCATCTGGAATATGCACATAAGCAAGATAGCCAAAGACTTTTATGTGACTTACATCCGGCTTATAGCCATATAGCTTCTCAAATGGTGTCATCTCATGAATACCTGAAGTGGGAGTCCAGTTCAAAATGTATACTGCTGTCATAACAGCCTCTGCCCAATAGTAAAGCGGCATATGCTTTTCATTCATCATGGCCCTAGCAGCTTCCATCAGAATCCTATTCTTCCTTTGAGCTACTCCGTTCTGCTGTGGAGTGTAGCTGCAGGTGAGCTGCCTACGAATGCCATTTTCAGCCAAGAAATCATCAAATTCACTTGATACATACTCCCCACCACTATCAGATCTCAAGCAAGAGATGTAGCATTCAAACTCCTTCTCAACCTGTGCTTTAAATTGCTGAAAAACAGCAAAGACCTCATCTTTTGTTTTCAATATGTAAAGCCAGGTATAGCGACTGAAGTCATCAATGAAAGATACATAATATCTGGAACCTCCCATAGATACATTATGAGCTGGCCCCCAAACATCAGAGTGCACTAATTGCAATGGACGTGTACTTTGTCTTACATGCCTGACAAACGACAATCGTGACTACTTACCGAACTGGCAAGCCTCACATACATGACCAATATCAGAATATTGAAACTTGGGTAAACCTGTAACCAGCTGTTTCTTTTGCATAATTTGCAGCCTTTGCAAATTGACATGCCCCACTCTCTTGTGCCATATTTCCAAATCCCTAATAGTGCCGAAACCATGGGCAAACATAACTGAATTTAGCTCTGGAAAAGAAGCATTAAGAGTAAACATTTTGCCATTCGTGTGACCACGAGCTATCAACTTGCAACCATTGCCAAAATCTTCAATACAGCAGCCATGCTTATTGAATCTAACGTGCAAGTTCTGCTCCGATAGACAAAAAGTTCTTCGTAATTGAAGGGACATGCAAGACATCATGCAAATTTTTCTTCCTGCCATCATGAATCACAAGAGGCACGTTGCCTTTATGTTCAATGCTATGCTGCATGTCATCACCTGTGCATACATAGCCATGCTTTTCAGCCACCATATCAGTGAACCAGTCACCGTGAGGGGTCATGTGGTTCGATGCCCCTGAATCAATGTACCACACTGCATCATCAGATGATTTTTCAGCAGCCTTATCTTTGACATATTGCATGGAAAACAGTCTATCACCAGAGTCATTTGCCTTACTGGACGTAGCATAGTGTCCATGCTGTTTACCTTTCTGGTTTTCCTGCTTCTTCCAGTAGTCCTTTGTAATATGCCCATACTTTTCGCAGGAGTGACAATCCTTATCCTTATTTGGATTGTCTGAATGACGCTGCTGCTACCATGAGCCTCTGCCAACGGGAGTTAGATCTCCCCCTGCCTTGAAAATTTCCACCTCCTCCTGCATTTGATGACTGCTGATTGCTATTAGCATAGGATGCATTCTACTGGCCTCCTCTGCCAGATCCATAGCCCCTAGCACGGCTGCCACGGCCACGCTGATTCGAGTAAAAGACTGCATCCTTATTCTTTGAACTGCTTGACCTTGTAGCTAAGCCAAGCTTCACCTCTTCATGAATCAATAATGCAACCAGCTCATTAAAGTCAGGCATTTCAGCCCCACAGACACTGAAGTGTCAAAAGACTTGTACTCAGGACCCAAGCCATTTAAGGTCACTGCAACCATATCCTCATCTTCAACCCGTGAACCAATAGATGCTAGCTGATCTGCTATGGTCTTAACCTCTGTGACATAATCTTGTATGGATCTGTTCTTCCTCTCCATGTTATTGAATTTCTGCTTCAATTGTATTTTCCTGGCACTTGTGGTTGTGCCATAGTATTTGACCAATATACTCCATGCATCTGCTGGGGATTTACAGTTCATGATCTGCATCACCATAGCATCCGAGATACATAATGACAACCAATGTAAGACCCTACGAGCTCTTTCCGTCCAAGCTCGATGCGCTCGTCTTTGATCAGCTGTAGGGTTCCTTTCTGGAACTTCAGGTTCAGCCTCAACACCTGTCACTAAGTCCCAGTATCCCTTGCCTATTAGAAAGTTCTCCATGCGGAACTTCCATATTGCATAATTGTTGCTATCAAGCTTTTCTCCCACAATCCGGGTTACATTATCAGTTCTATCAGCATTTGCCATGTTGTAGACCTTGCCTGACTACCTGCAAACCAAGATCTTCTTGACAATTCAACTTCATCCCGGAACTGTTTATGACAGTTTTCTGCAATTAATTGCAGTAAAAAATAGGGTATTTCAGCCCACTGACAATCCAAAACAGCCCACAAACAAGTGGCTTAACCTGTGGGTAAAATAGTCAGTGCAAATTCTATGTATTTACTTCGGTTTGAACTCCTGAAACCTCACTGCCAGGGTACATATATGCAGTTTGAAAACTGTAATTCTATGAGTGACCAGCAGTGGTTTCAAGCTCAAAACTGAGTGGTATACATGTCATACATGTCCCAAACCTTCACAGACATTTGCTAGTACACATAGCAATCCAAGCATAACCAACGGGGCACAAGTCAGTGCATAGATAGCATGTATAAGTATCAAACCTTCTGCTTACAGATTCCAATCAACAACTTCTCAGTAAACCAAAGTCTATCTAGCTCCAAAACAGCCTCAACTCATGTTAGACATTCACTTTGAAGTGTTAGGTTCGATACATGAGCATTCGGGTAACTATAGGCATCCTGTCTTCACGAATCCAATTCATAGATTGCATTTACTGCTTGCAACCACTGAGACAATTTCATTGCAGTAATTACCAGCCTTAGACTTCAACTTCCATGATCACTTAATGCTCAACTCAATCCATAAACCTCCAGCAGACATATCCCATGTCATACATATGATAAATACTAGCCAAGTGTTATGTAATGCTTCAATGGAAGCTAATGCTTGTTGCCCACTGTCTTGAGACAGGTTTCCAACCTGTTTACACTTCCAGATTTGAGTACTTCCTTCAAGAAATTTCAGCTCAAAGGCATGAGAACTGATACATATGTCTTCCAGAGTGCTCCTAGGCTTCAATGAGGTCCATAAAGCATGTCAGAGAGCTTCAAGATCCAACCAAGATCAGATACAAGCTGCGCTATCACTATTTACAGCTAAACTGCTGCTATTTCAGATCTGTAGGTTAGATCTGTAGCTCATAACTGAGCACACATCCAAGTAATAGCATGCCAAGACCTTCAACCACCTTCCAAGGTGTATAAGCAAGCTGTAGATTGCTTGATGGGCTCTCAATGCCTTGTGTTGCAGTGAGATATGCCTTCAGCCACAGCAGGCACAAACACGCAGACTGGTCTGGAGTGTGCAACAGCAGCATTCGATGACAATGATGACCATAGAGCACTCTCTAGTGCTTAATGATGCCCTAAGAGACTGCCCAACAAGCTATAACAAGCTCTTGCATAGATAGAATGCATAGACCCTGACACTTACCTTGATAGAGTAACAATGGCAGCCTTGCTACTTCATAGATACACTCTGTCTTCAAGCTTTAAGTCTTCTTTTCCAGTGCATTCCACCAGTGGGCCCATTCATGGCTCTGATACCATGTTAGCTTTCAGGGATGCAGGTAGTGAGCAAGACACAGAGTGAAGCAACATGCTTCCTCTCTCAATTCTTCTCATTATTCATTCAACACACACTTTGTACATATACAACCTAAGGTCATAAAGACCATTCACACCAAAAGTAGAACCGACTTATTTAATGTACCTAACTGATCTAGCTAGACTAGCTGTGTCCAGCTCATGTCGGTCAAACACACATGTAAGAGCTTGATATTCTAACATGTTTGTGGTATGCCCACACTTTGCAGGTGTTTCTCTCACTAAAGCCTCTACACACTTTGTACTTTCAGGTTGTGATTGAGGAGGGGTGTTGAGAATTTGCCAATCACACCCTATGTATGCCCCTTTGTATGGAACAACTAGGCTAGGGAGATGCTGTTCATTCTAGGAAGAGAGACACATCCCATAGGCACAGTGGATGTAGTGTGCTACCAAGCAATCCTATATAATGATGTACTTGACTATCACTTTCATATGATGATAATGCAATAGTACTTGTCTCTTTCTATCAAGTGTCTGTGTCATTGTCATTACTACACAAGAATGTCTTTATGAGTCCAAGTTTCAATCTTGGAACCTAATTCACTTATGTAACAACAGTTGTCTAAACTTGCTTGAGGACTAAGCTTGCTTGAGCTTGCACCTTGGATCATGGAGCTACTAAAGTGCTTGAGGGAGGAGGCAACTCGAGCGAGCATGGAGGTAAGCTCATTACACTCATAGGTGTGAGAGTATGTATCACTATGTGAGAGGTAGCTATTGCACTTGGCGTGAAACACTTGAAACAATAAGGGGTCTATGGGTTTTGGTGGTTGAGCGAGAAGCTCCCACAACAACACAAACACAATAACAAACAAAACAAAAACAAAAACAATAAAAATCCATAATAAAATTTAAATAAATAAAAAAAATTATATAAAAATAAAAAATTTACTATACATTTTGAAACCATAAATCCAAACTGAAAATTCACATAAATTTTTTTGAAACAACTCAAAAAATCTCACAAAAATATAAAAATTCCATGAAAAATTCTTAAAAATTAAAAAAAGTTAAAAAGTTTCCTAGAAATTCTAACATTTTTTCTTTTTAAATTCTAATCATTTTTCTTCCTATTTGATCACACCATATATATATATATATATATATAGTAAAAATAAAAAAATGAAAATAAAAAAAACATATAAAAAATAAAAATAAAAATAAAAATTAAACCCTAAAAGTCACACTCAAACAAAAAGAGGAAAATAAACAAACAAATCCAAAAAACCAATACATTTCTTTATTCTTTAGTTATTTCCTGCAACTGTGTTAGTTGTTTTTTAAATTGTTTAAGCATCAGACTTTCTACTAGTCGACCTATTGCCCTCTTGATCATGGATTTCCTATTGATGTGGATTTTTGGATGTGGGATTTATGCTCTTACCACCATGTCATCATAGCTTGTGGGTGTCCATACATTGTTAGATTTCATTTCTTTTTCCTCGTTCACGTATACCATGACACACAATAGTTTGTAAATAAAATCAATCTAACTATTGCACACCATGAAACCAATAGAATGCACTTCATGATTTTTTATATTAAAATGTAATATTTTCGCTATGAAATATTGAAGATCCTAAATCTCGCGCAAAAGCGATGCAAAATAATCTCCCACAACGATAAAAGACCTTTGGCTAAGTGCTTACTCCGCGTGCACTAGCAAAACCCCAGCTCCGTGACGTGCATAAGAGGTCGTGGCTTGACGACCGCAAGCCCGCACGGGAACACCTCTTCACGGGGAAAAAACAGGATAATGGTTAAAGTTTTGCAAATTTTTTAATTAATAACCCCCTCCCCCTCAGACAACTGATGCATGGTGGGGAGAGGGAGTATGAGTGTAAGAGGAGTTATGTGGTGGAGGAGCATGGGGAGGGGATCATGCTAGCAGTCACTTGGGTGGCTACCCTCCCCCCCTTAGTCCTATAAGACCACCCCCTCCCCAAGCTTGAGGGGAGGGATAGGGAGAAAAATTCACCGTGCTGCCCGCCTGTGGAACCAGGCTGCCACCATCCGCCTTCACGCCACCTGCTGCCGCCGCAGTGGCTCGCTGCCGCCTCATCACCATCCTCGTCATCGTCCTTCCCATCATCCTCTCCATCATCCACTTTCTCTCTCCATGTCACATTTCCTATGACAGGAGTTTGGAAGCTTCTTTGGAAGCTTCTATAAAAGCTTCCCATAGCCCCTATTCAGATCCCGGATCGAATGCTGGATGCATTCGGAGAGAAGGATTCACACCTTAGAAGTTGGCTGTATAAACGACCACTGGAATGCTTGTGTTTATACACTTAGGAGCATTGTTTGTACTTCTTTGCTCAAGGAACTAATGTTGGAAAATAACTAATGCTTCAAGTTGAAAGCCTGGAGGGAGAGGCAGCATCAGTTACCCCCAATTGTCTGCCTAACCCTATCCAAGGGGGTTGTTAGCTGTGCTGGGTACGTGGACCGAACCCACCGCGAGAGGTCTCTCCGTGGATGCTACTTGGAGCAGGAGGATGCTTGGGTGCCAGGGGGGCTCTGGCCGTAAATCCCTTGCCTCCATGTCCTGCACAAGAGGCCGATGTGACTCGAGATTGAATCTTGAGGCCCGCATACTAGTCTACGGGCAGAAACTTGGAATAGCGATCCCTGAGGATTGCCGGAATAGCCTTTGGGCGGATTATGGAATAGACTTCGGGCTGGATTATATGATGTATTCCAAAGTTTGATAAATAAGATCAAATGTTAAAAAGGAACTTGCTTGACATTGTTTTTCTATGTCAGTGCTTAAGTTACGTTCAGAAGGAACCGGTGATTAATTGGCTAATTAAGAAAGCTGTTTTTGCTTGTCAAACTAAATGTGGTAGGTAATTAGACAACTAAAGCAACCCGAGGAAATTGCAATGGATGTGACCATGGGCCCATCTTACGAAAGGGTGGTCCCGGTTGGCCGAGAACTTTTCTCAAAAGGAATTGATAGCAAGGTAACGATGACCTAGAATCTATAGAGCTAGAGTCCTGATTTATACTGTTTTAGGGGAACGGAATGGGACTATGCCTTATGGGTAGAGAGGTCGAGCTTCGCATTTCTCTTGTTTCCTATTCTCCTTGAACCAAGTGCAATATAAATCTACTTCGACCCTATTGTTTCTGTGTAAAGTAGTTCGTCTGGGCCTCAATGATAGTTACCTCTGAGGAACTTGACCATTAGGGAAATCTTGATTCAGGTCGATCCTAAGTGGGAACGGCAGGAATGCTTCTGCTTCATGGCAGACTCAGGAAGACCTAGATGGAAAACCCTGTGACATTTCGTGGGAGTGCCGGGTGGCACTTTTTGGACTCTCTTTCCGATGGGCTACTAAGACGTGTCCTAGAAGTGGATAGGTGGACACGTTACAGTTGATATCAGAGCAAACCAACGAGATCTAATATTTACAAGGAAACTTAATGAGGAGAAGTAGAGAAAATGTACTGTTAAGAACATTTCCTTACTTACTTATCGATGCTCGCCTGTAGAGTCACGAGGCATGGAAAAAATTCTTGGTGTTCCAGGTTATGCTTATGACCGCAATGCGTACTTCGGATTACCGACAGAGGCTAGATATGGTGAATATCCTAGACCACATCTATAATCCTTCACCCCTGTACATGGAATGGAGATGGATGGGTGATTCAGGAATTTATTACATAGCTGCCCATCGATTTGCGTACCTTCAGACCAACTTGAAGAGAATCAAGTGGATGGAGGACCTAAAGATCGTGAAGATGTTCATCTTTATTGAGGCTTACGCAAATGCAACCCTACATGTCGGTGGTCGAAAGGTCAAGTAGAACAAGTATGTGTACGAGGAAGTGACTTGAATAATCCTTGCCGACAGAATCAAGGTGTTGGAACGTTATGAGAAGAACGGGTATCAAAGGAAGGGATATCCCAAGCTTCCTATGATCTATCGATTCCTGAAAATCCATGACCCCAATCATATTATTACTAAATTCCCGTAGCTGAGTATAACACAATCTTATTCTCCCCAAATTAATGTATCAGCTTGCTCTACCTTCCCAAATAATTGTACTCAGAAGGGCTATGCCCACATGAATGGAATAGACTTTTTATCAATAATTGTCTTGGCTGTAAGTGTTGGTAAAGAAATTAAGTGATTAGGTCACTTGGCTAAAAGCTGAACTGGGCATGTTAATGTAATGTGAGAAACACTTAGCAAGTTTTTAACGTAAATAATCTTATTGCCTAGGCACAGCTGAGCAAGTGCAAACTTCTAGTCTGACCCCTACACCAAGTATGGCTGTAATTCAGGAGCAGAAGTTTCTTCTCAAACAAATCAAGCCGCCGGAATTTGATGGTAAGGGGAGGACCGTCCAAACTGATGCCGAGATCTGGATCGAATCCATGGAGGATTATTTTGAAGCAGCGGGTATTGCACCTGCTAACCAAGCAATGCTCGTCAAGCTGAAGCTTACCGACGAAGCAAGACTTTGGTGGAAGCAATGGTGCAGAGACCAAGGGGTCTTAGAAGGGTCAGTTACGTAGGAAAAGCTTAAAAGAGCTGTGCAAGGGAGATACCTACCACCTGCCTACCGCATACAGAAGATGAACGAATTCTATGAACTGAAGCATCTTGGTTCTTCTCTTGATGTATACTATTCAAAGTTCGTCTCTCTTTTGAAGTACGCGCCACAAATGGACATGACACAACAGGTGTCAAAGTTTTGTGCCGGATTAAACCCACCTATAAACACCCGCCTCGAATCAATGTGGCTGACAGATTTTCAGGATGCACTCATTCGAGCTGTACCCATAATACAGGAGGTGCAGACCAGGCCAAGAAATAACAAGACTTGGTCTTACAAGGATCATAACAAGGGAGTGTACAGGTCTTAGGCCAAGAGAGCGTAGGGCCAAAATTAGGGACAAAAGAAGAAAGCTAGGACCAACACTGTCAATAATTTCATTCCTACCCAAGGTAATGGTTGCAATCTCCGTTGCTTCCATTGCAACGAGCCCGGTCACTTTAAAAGGCAGTGTCTCAAGCTTAGCAGAGGACAACACCAAGGGCCATTCCAAGGAGCCGTCACTCAGGCCAGAGGGAGAACCGCGAGTGTTGCCAATAAGGAGCTCGGTGATGAAGAAGATCCAACCATGGAAGCAGACATTGAGAGGGCAACGATTCATGCCACTCTCCACAAGAAAGGCCCGAATCGCCAGTTCTCGGTGATTCAAACTCCATCGGATTATCAAGGTAAAAGCTTCAAAACCTTGATTGATTGTGGTAGTACACATTCCTTTATTTCACCAGTCTGTGCAAAAAGATTAGGAATAGCCACAAAAGATGCACCTACCTTACTAATGGAATTAGCAAATGGTCGTGAAGTCACTTGTACCATGAAAATTGCTAAGGTGAAATTCCTATTGGGTGGAAAGTCGACTTCGTTCAGATTCAGGGTTATGAACCTAGGTGTCCATGAGTGTTTGCTCAGAATGGATTGGCTTAAACCTAATGATGCCCACATTCATTGTGGAAAGGGCCAAGTTTCCTTTCAAAATTCTGAAGGGGAATTGGTCACAACTCAAGGAGAGGCTGGGAAGCCGAAAGTTCAACTGGCCAAAGCATCTCGAATAATAAAAGGAGTTAGGAAGGGGCTACCTATCTATTTGATTAAGCTAAATAAGCTTGATCAAAATCAGGAGTCTAGGAAAGAACCTTCGTGGCTAAAGGAGTACGCAGACGTATTTCCTGAAGAGCTGATAGAGCTTCCTCCTTAAAGGGAAGTCGATCATGAAATCAAGCTAGCACCAGGAGCTGCACCAATCACAAAGAGGCCATATAGGATGTCCATCCCGGAAGCGATTGAACTGAAGGAGCAACTCAAGCAACTATTAGACCAAGGCTACATCTGTTCTAGCAGTTCACCATGGGAATCTCCAGTGCTCTTCCAGAAGAAGAAAGATGAAATGCTTCGGCTATGCATTGACTACAGAAGAAAGACGGAACGCTTTGGCTATGCATTTTGACTATAGAGGATTGAATCAATCAACCATTAAGAAAAAATACCCCATTCCAAGAATAGATGAATTTCTTGACCATCTTCAAGGTGCGAAGATCTTCTCCAAGACTGATCTCATGTCTGGATATTATCAGATAAGAATCAAGGAAGAAGATATCCCAAAGACCGCATTCAGCACAAGGTATGGACACTTTGAGTTCTTGGTCATGTCATTTGGGTTGACAAATGCTCCTGCTACCTTCAGCAGGCTAATGCAGGAGATCTTTAGGCCCTATCTTGATGACTTCGTACTCATCTTTTTTGACGATACCCTAGTTTACTCCAAATAGGAAGAAGACCATGAACCCTAGCTTTGCATTGTTCTTGAAACAATGAGAGCACATAAGCTTTATGCCAAGAAGAAGAAGTGTGTATTTTTCAAGTGACAGATTGAATATCTGGGATTCATTGTATCAGCAGAAGGAATTTCAGTAGATCCGGCCAAGGTCAGAGACATTTTGGAGTGGCCAACACTAGCTTCTGTCAAAGAAATACGTAGTTTTCTTGGATTGACATGATGGTACAGGGTCTTTATTAAAAACTATTCTTTGATTGCAGTGTTGCTGACGGACCTACTGAAGAAGCAAGCATCAATAGTATGGTCACTTGCTGCTGAACAATCCAGCTTGAAAGGGAGCGACGGATCAAAGGTTGGACTCGAGAGCTATGGGGAGAGAGCAAGAGCAAGGACGGGAGAGACTAGAAATGGGAACTCCAAGAGTCACAATGTGTGATCGGGCCTTCCTTTATTCAAATTGTCACTAAAAGAATAAAGAATAAAGTGATGGTGAAGGGTGCTTGCCACCTGCAGTGTGCAGTGGCGGTGACTGATAGTGTAGTAATACACAGGTGACTAGGCAGAGGCGTCTTTACCCCCAACAACCTCCTACTTAAAGGCGAATCTACCCCAGTGAGGAGTGAAAAGAAAAAGAAAAAAGACAGTACAACATGTACACATGTACAATAGGATGAGGAAAGATGTCATCTCATCCCACGCCCATCAACCTCTTGAGGAAGGCAAAGCGCTCTGTAGAGAGTCTTTTCGTGAGCAGATTTGTAGGATTCTGGTCAGTCGAGATCTTGACAAGATCAACAGACTTGTCCTCAACGACCCCACGTATGAAGTGATACCCCACCTCAATGTGTTTTGTCTTCACATGGAAGACCAGATTCTTGGATAACTGAATAGCACTCATAGAATCCGAATGTAGTGTAGGGATAGCATCAATACCAAGGTTAGCAACTAAACGACCCAACCAAATGCCCTCCTTGCAAGCCTTAGTGGCTGCAACATACTCGGCCTCTGTAGTAAAAAGGGCAATGCATTTCTGCACCCTAGACATCCAAGAAACAACACCTCTAGCATAGGTGAATACATAGCCGGAAGTGGAGTTCCTACTATCTGCATGTCCTGCATAATCAGTGTCAATGTACCCCATGACTCCTGTATCCTGGCTGCCATAGCATATGCACATATCTGCAGTGCCCTTTAGGTAACTCATGATACCTTCACGGCATCCCAATGCTTCTTGCCAGGTGTAGCCATATAGCGTGCCACAACACCAACTGCAAAGGCAATATCTGGACGAGTGGCTATCATGGCATACATAAGATTGCCCATTGCGGATGCATAGGGAATCTTGGCTATCTCGGCCCTCTGCTCATCTGTCTACGAATAATTAGCCTATGATACCTTCACATAAGAAGGCAATGGACAACCAATAGGCTTTACATCTTGCATGCGGAAGCGCTCAAGGACTTTATGAATGTACTCCCTCTGTGACAAGTAGAGGATTCCCTGATGCCTGTCGCGTCTAATGTGCATACCAAGTATGTGAGCGACCTGTCCCAGATCTTTCATCTCAAAGCTCTTCTTGAGCTGAGTATTAAGAGCATCTAGCTCATCATGAGCTTTCTCTGCAATCAGCATATCATCCACATAGAGTACCAAAATCAATAAAGAACCATCACGGGCTTTCTTCGTGTAAAGACACGGATCCATAGCACTCCGGCTGTAGCCCTGTGACTACATAAAGGCATCAAACTTATGATACCACTCCCTAGGTGCCTATTTCAAGCCATAAAGACTTTTCTTCAATTTGCACACTAGGTGCTGCCTACCACGTTCTGTAAAGCCCTTAGACTGCTCCATATAAATCTCATCGTGCAAGTCCCCATGTAAGAAAGCGGTCTTGACATCCATCTGGTATAAATCCAAGTCATGCTGAGCAACCAAAGCGAAGACTAAGCGCAGAGTGGTTATCTTTGTTGAGATATCTAGCTCCACTCGTGATATGCCAGGGTGACTGTTGTGCATTTATGTCACCCACTTGTTAGTTGCAGATGCGGTTGGTACACCGCCCATGAATAATAGCTACATGACAGCTATCCTTATCTACTCTAGTTCGTGGCTCAGTGAGTATACCACCTTAGTTAGTTGAGTTTGGTTTGAGACCCATATATAGGGTTCTTCTATTTCTTTGTATAAGAGTTCTTTTGTCTTACACAACTAAGAAGAGGAAAACTGTTTTCAGCCTCCACCCTTGTGTGTATTCCCCCATTGTGCAAGCAAGAAAGCTACAAGTGAGACTCCTTCCTTCTCTCCCACAATCTTGACATGGTATCAGAGCCTTGTTCGTGGTAAGGAGCTCAAGAAAGCAAGCCAAGCTCGCGGTGTTATGGTAAGAGGAGCAGTGTTGCTTTCATTTTTTGTTTTGAGAGCAGATCTCTGCAGGTAGCACAGCCGAAAATTGCAAGAGTGCATTGTCTCAGGTTGAGACGCCCTTCGCGGTGAAGCAAGAGGGCAGTATATGTTGTGCGTAAGGGCTTTAGCCCTTGGCGACCCTGTTTTTTTGATTTGAGGCCATTTTGGGGCCTGTTTTGGAGAGGGAAGTTTTCTGCACGCACTCAAGAAAAGGCCCAGCTTTATGTTGTGCGACCACTGTTCTACAGGTCAGTGAAAAGTTACTGTAGAAATTGCATCGTATGCCTGTGCGCAGAGACATTGGGAGTTACAGAATCATCCTTGTTGCCTGTTGATGCAAAATTGTCACTAGGAAGTGACTGTGTGGTCAAATACCACTTTCGTTAGTTTTGTAGATTAGCCCTTGTGAGGCTGAAGCTGTGTTCTTTGCATGACAGAATTTTTTTGCAGTGTTCTGTAATGGCGTCTGATTCTCTCTCACAGATTGTCACTGAAAAGCTTGACAAGAACAACTTCAAAGCATGGAAGTTTAGAATGACGAATTTCCTTATGGGAAAAGGATATTGGGAATTTGTTGCAGGAAATGAAGAAGAACCAGCTCTTCCTGATGTTCCCAATCAACAGCAAATGCAGGCATTTAAAGCATGGCATGAGAGAGCGAGGAAAGTTATGTACTGGTTGTCTATCAATATTTCAGACTCTATGATTGTGCATATTCAGGATGCAAGTATGCCAAAGGAGGCATGGGATACTTTGTCAAAAATGTATAGCACAAATACGCAAGCCAGGAAAATGCAGCTCAAGCAAGAGTTGCATAATGTGCAAAGAGAAAGTATGAGCATCAATGACTACCACATGAAGGTGAAGAAGATTGCAGATGCACTTGCTTCCATTGGGTTGCCAGTGGAAGATGATGATTTAGTCTCAGTAACCTTGAATGGTCTAGGAAAGGATTATGCACAGTTCCGAACATCCATTTCCGTCCGTGAAAGATTTCCTGATTTTGAGGAGTTGATTGCTCTTCTAATTTCTGAGGAGTAGAAAAATGGTGGTGCATCTTCTTCAGGAGGAACTTCAAAAGAAGTTGTTTTCTACTCAAATGCTGGAAGAGGTAGAGGCAGAGGTAGAGGAGGCTGATTTGGAGGCCGTGGTAGAAATCAGAATATGCAGCAAACTCAAGAAAACCAGTCCTATGGAGTAGGACGTGGTAACTCTAGAGGCAAGGGAGCCAAAGAGGTCGTTGTGGATGGCAAAGAGGCCAAAATGCAAATAGTAATGTTGAATGCTACTACTGTGGTAAAATGGGTCATATGGCTAAAGGCTGCTATAAAAAGCAAAATGACATCATGAATGGAAAACTGCAACAAGAAAATTATGCAACTTCTAGTAGACAGGGTGATGACAGAAATGAGCATTTGTTTATGGTGCAACACATGAATAATTCTGTGACAAGTGTAGAAGAAAGCAATGATGTATGGTATGTTGACTCAGGTGCATCAAACCACATGACAGGTCATGCAGAATGGATGGAGGATGCAATGAAAATGGAAAAACCAGGATTTGTGGAGACTGGTGATGATACTGCACATCCTATTGTGCACATTGGAAAAATTCCTTTGTCTATGCAGGATGGGAAAAAGAAATACTTGTCTGATGTATTTCATGTCCCGAATATCACCAAGAATTTGGTTTCTGCTGGTCAAATGGTTGAGCAGGGCTTGCAGGTCAGATTTAATCCTCATGGATGCTTTGTTGAGGATATGAAAAATAAAGGTCGCTTGATAGCAAAAGGAAAGAAGAAGGGCAGAATGTTTACGTTGGATGCAGACATGTCTGAATTGAGTGCAGCAATGTTTGCACATGGGATCGGTGTAGTTGCAGATATTGATATCTGGCATAAATGCATTGGTCATGTTAATGTACAGTGACTTAAATCAATGCAGGCCCAAAATATTGTTGCAGGATTGCCAAAATTCAAGGTCGCAAAAATGCATAAGGTATGTGAAGCCTGTCAATTTGGAAAATAGGCAAGAAAACCATTTCCTAGACATGTTCAAGAGAGTGAGAAGCCATTGGAATTAATCCACTCTGATGTGTGGACTACTAAAGTTGCATCTCTTGGAGGCTGTCATTATTTTGTCACTTTTATTGATGACTATAGCAGAAAAGTTTGGGTGTATTTTATGAAAAAGAAAAGTGAAGTTTTTGGGCATTTCAAAACTCTGAAAGCTATGGTTGAAAAAGAAACAAGCCTGCAAATAAAATGCCTAAGGTCAGATGGAGGGGGAGAGTACCTCTCAAATGAGTTTGCAAGGTTCTTGTAGGAGCATGGCATAAAGCAGCAATATTCATGCAGTCATACCCCACAGCAAAATGGAATGCAGAAAGAAAAAACAGGCATATTGGAGAGGTATCTCGTGCCATGCTCAATGAAAAAGACCTGCCAGATTTTTATTGGGCTGAAGTAGTTGCTACAGCAGTCTACATAATGAACAGGACTCCCACTGCATCAATACATGGAATGACTCCAGAGGAGAGGTATACTAGTAGGAAACCAGATATTTCTCATTTGAAAATTTTTGGTTGCATTGCCTATGTACATGTGCCAGATGAGTTGAGATCCAAGTTGGATCCAAAAGCTGAGAAGTGCATCTTTATTGGTTACTCTCTGCAGCAAAAAGGGTATAGATGCTATAACCCTTCTACTCGTAAGTTTAGAGTGAGTAGAGATGTTTTTTTTGATGAGATGAGTAGTTTGTATAAACCACTAAATGTTATTGATGATATAGATGCACAAAATGGTAATGCTGCACATAATTCACAGCAGCAGTCACAAAATATTAGTGGAGCTGGAGCATCCTCTAACAGTGGTTCATATTCTTCGCGATGGACATGCAGATTGAGATCATGAGAATCTTCTCAAAGCAATGTAGATAGTGGTATGCAGGTATCATGAAAAGGAAAAGAGAAGGTTGATCAGCCCATGTTTGATGTGAATGCAGGTCACTCTTATGTGGATGGTGAATCCAGTGGCTCAGAACAGAGGATTGATGATGAGTTGGGTATTCCTTCTATTGTTACACCTGGAGTAAGGAAGAAATGCAGAGAATTCATATGCAGCTTGGACCATACTTGAAAGTATGTATTCTGTAAATACAAAGGCACGAAAGATTCAACTCAAGCAAGAGTTGAATACATTGAAGAAAGGGAAGATGTCTATCAATGAGTATGCACTCAAGGTAAGGAGCATTGCAGATGCCTTGCAACAATTGATGCAATGCCTCATGATGATGATTTAGTGTCGTCTACCTTAGGTGGACTTAACAATGAAAAGGCTTGGAAGTCTTTTGTAACTTCTATATATGTTAGAAAGCCATTTCCAGATTTCGATGAGTTGGTGTCCCTTATGATCACTGAAGAGATCAACATATAGAGTGAGATATTTGAAAGAATTGGTGAACAGGTCCAAGCTTTCTACTCCAGTTCAGGAAGGGGACGTGGCAGGTTCTCTTCAAGAGGCTGTGGTAGTGATAACCAGCAAAACAGATTGAATTAGCAATTTGGCGATATGCAGGTTTCAGGAGGTCGTGGTAACTTTAGAGGAAGGGGGAGCTTTAGAGGAAGAGGTGGATGGAAGAACAGAGGCTCTAACAACTCTTGTATTGTGTGTCACTACTGTGGCAAAACAGGTCATATTGCAGCCCAATGTTATACTAAGAAAGATGATATCTGCAGTGGTAAGTTGCAGCAAGGAAACTATGCATTGTCTTCACGACAGAATGAAGACAAAAATGAACGTTTGTTTGTTATGCATCATATGCTGAATGCTATTACAAGAAAGGGAACACATGATGATGTTTGGTATGTTGATTCAGGTGCATCCAATCATATGACCAGCCATGCAGAATGGTTTGGAGAGATGCATGATTTGCAATATGCAGGTTATGTGCAGACGGGTGATGATTCATGCCACCCAATTTCACATGTTGGAAAAGTTCCCTTATCCTTGCATGATGGTAAGACAAAGAGTCTTTCAGATGTATTACATGTGCCATCTATTACAAAGAACTTGGTGTCAGTCGGTCAGATGGTAGAGCAAGGGTTGTAAGTCAGATTTAATGCAAAGGGTTGCTTTGTAGAAGACTTCAATGACAAGTGCAGGTTAGTTGCAAAGGGAAGCAGAGTTGGACGTATGTTTACTCTGGATGCTGGAATTCCTACTATGAATGTTGCTATGTATGCTAAAGGAAAAGGTGATGTTGCAGATATTGAAATTTGGCACAAACGCATTGGACATGCAAATGTACAAAGGCTGAAATTAATGCAATCCAAAGGGTTGGTTACAGGTTTGCCTACATTTAGAGTTGCAGAATTTCATAAGGTATGCGAGGCATGCCAGTTTGGTAAGCAGGCAAGACAACCCTTTTCACAGGATAGAGATGTAAGCAGAAATATCCTTGATGTTGTGCATACAGACATTTGGGGGCCTACACAAAATGTATCTCTTGGAGGCAATTCATACTTTGTCACATTCATTGATGATTATTCTAGAAAGTTGTGGGTATACTTTATGAAGGAAAAGAGTGAAGCGTTTGAGCACTTTAGAACTTTCAAGGCTATAGTTGAAAGAGAAACATGCTTGAAAGTAAAGTGCTTGAGGTCAGATGGAGGGGGAGAGTACCTCTCAAATGAGTTCAATGATTTTCTGAGGTCTCATGGGATAAAGAGACAGTTCACATGCAGGTATACCCCACAGCAAAATGGAGTTGCAGAAAGGAAAAACATGCATATTGCAGAAGTTGCACTTGCCTTGATGGTGGCTGAAAAGAATATGCCTAAGCATTTTTGGTCTGAGCCTGTTCATACTGCTGTTTATATTATGAACAGAACTCCCATAGCTGCAGTTCATGGTATGACCCCCGAAGAATGTTTTACAAGTAAGAAGCCTGATATCTCACACTTGAAAGTGTTTGGCTACATTGCATATGTTCATGTGCCAGATGAGTTGCGAAAGAAACTAGATCCAAAGGCTGAAAAGTGTGTTTTTATTGGGTACTCTTTAGAGCAGAAAGGGTATCGCTGTTATAACCCTGTCATATGTAAGTTTAGAGTGAGCAGGGATGTCATCTTTGATGAAATGAGCAGTTGGTATGCATCTAGTGGTGATGCATTGGATGATGATGATGATCATGACACTCATGTGCAGGCTGAAAAGCAAGAATCACGGACTCTTAGTGGGCTAGAGACGTTATCTAGTAGTCCTTGGTCTGGGAGACTAAGGAGTACCTCTACATGTTCAGGTGCATCTAGCAACACTATAGGTAAAGAAAAAGGAAAGAATAAAGTGTCAGATGGAATTGATGTAGTTCTTGATGGAGACTCTAGTGGCTTAGAGAGCTTGGATGATGAGCTTGGCATTCCTTCAGTGAAGACTCCAGGTGTGTAGAGAGTACGCGTCAATGCAAACACTCCATTGAGTGATCTAGTGGTACGCAGGTCTAGCGGGGTGAGATACCCTATTAAAAGATTTGGTTTTGAAGGTTATGCAGCTCACCATTATGCTTATATGGTGAAACTAGTTGAGGATGTTGAGCCCACTTGTTTTGAGGATGCTATTGGTCATACTCATTGGGATGCAGCAATGGATGAGGAGATGGCTGTATTAGAGGCCAATAAGACTTGGAATCTAGTATCATTGTCGAAAGGCAAGAAAGCTATTGGATGTAAGTGGGTTTATAAGATTAAGCACAATGCAGATGGTTCTATTAGTAGGTACAAAGCTAGGCTGGCTGCAAAAGGCTATGCTCAGACATATGGCATAGATTATGATGAAACCTTCAGTCCAGTTGCTAGGATGGCAACTGTCAGATGTGTGATTGCTTTGGCAGTAGCCAAATGTTGGAGGTTGCAGCAAATGGATGTGAAGAATGCCTTCTTGCATGGTGATTTGCAGGAGGAAGTGTATATGGATCAGCCCCAGCAGGTTATGAAGATTTAGAGCATCCCACGTATGTGTGCAGGTTGAAGAAGGTGCTCTATGGGCTCAAGCAAGCACTTAGAGCATGGTCTGACAAGATCAGAGAGTATCTTGTCAATATTGGCTTTTATGTTTTTGATGCTCATCACTCACTTTGTGTTAGAAAGGGAGATGCAGGTTTGGTCATCATAGTCATCTATGTGGATGACTTGATTATTACAGGTGATAGTGATAGTGGGATTGCTGAAGTCAAGAACTTTTTGAAGAAGAAGTTTGAGACGAAGGATTTAGGCGAGCAAGGTACTTCCTTGGCATTGAGATGATCAGATGTGATGATGGTATATGGCTATCCTAAAGACAATATGGCTTGGATATGTTGTCCAAGTATAGTATGACATCATGCAAACCACTTTCAGTCCCGTTGGAGCAGAATGTAAAGTTGAGTGCTGATGTTGGAATGAGATAGAAGACCCTACTATGTTCAAGAGGATAGTGGGGAGTTTGATCTACATGACCATTACAAGGCCAGACTTGAGCTATGCTGTTGGTCTTGTGAGTTAGTTTATGCAAGTACCTAGAAAGCCACATTTGGATGCAGTTAGATGCATATTGAGATATGTGAAGTCCACATTACATTATGGACTTTTCTATGAGACAGGTACAGATGTACATGTGTTTGGATACACAGATGTAGATTGGGCTGGTAGTATGTCTGATAGAAGATCTTCCAATGGATACATGTTTTCTCTTGGTAGTGCTATAGTTGCTTGGAGCAGCAAAAAGCAATCTACAGTTGCTTTGTCATGTACAGAGGCTGAGTATAGAGGTGCTGCTGCTGCAGCATGTGAGGTAGTATGGCTACAAAAGTTAATGGCTGATTTGGATGTGTAGGTGGAAGGTCCAGTTGTCATTTATTGTGACAACATGAGCAGTATACACTTGGCTAGGAACCCTGTGTTCCATGCTAGGACAAAACATATTGAGGTACACTACCACTTTGTGAGAGAGAAGGTACTAGCAGGTGAGATTGACTTAGTATATGTCAGCACACAGGATCAGATAGCTGATATCTTCATGAAGGCATTGGGTACAGAGAAGCTTCAAAAGTTTTGAAGCTTACTTGGAGTTGCAGAGATGCAGTTGAGCTTGAGGGGGAGTGTTGAGATGACAAGCTCAACACATGCGGACATTGATGATGGACTGCCTGGTTAGATGGGTCCACATATCCACATTTAGCACGTTGGTGGTCATTATGACTCTCACATGGCCACTGACTCATCACTTATTATATTCAGGTTGTTACACCTATTTACACCTGGCATAGTTATAGCACCAGTTGACTAGTGTAGTCGGTTATGCATCGTTTGACTTAGTAGGCCACTTTCCTTTATATTGTATCTTATCTATACTTTGTGCACATTGAAAAGAGTGTGGAAGAAGCAGAAGAAGAAATCAGCAAGAAAATGTTTTGGCCTCCATCTCTCTTCTTGTCTCTTGAGTGAGCTTCTCCTTGTGCATTCTATGTGTGTTCGGCACAACATCTTAAGCAAGTCCCTCCACCACGCGATTCTTAACAAAGGAAACTATACGTCGTCTTCACGACAGAATGAAGCCAAAAATGAATGTTTGTTTGTTATGTAGCATATGCTGAATGCTATTACAGGAAAGGGAACACATGATGATGTTTGGTATATTGATTCAGGTGCATCGAATCATATGACCAGCCATGCAAAATGGTTTGGAGAGATGCAGGATTTACAAAATGCAGGTTATGTGCAGACGAGTGATGATTCAAGCCACCCAATTTCACACATTAAAAAAGTTCCCTTGTCCTTGCATGATGGTAAGCCAAAGAGTCTTTCAGATGTATTACATGTGCCATCTATTACAAAGAACTTGGTGTCAGTCGGTCAGATGGTAGAGCAAGGGCTGCAAGCCAAATTTAAGTGCAAAGGGTTGCTTTGTAGAAGACTTTAATGACAAATGCAAGTTAGTTGCAAAGGGAAGTAGAGTTGGACGTATGTTTACTCTGGATGCTAGAATTCCTACTATGAATGCTGCTATGTATGCTAAAGGAAAAGGTGTTGTTGCAGATATTAAAATTTGACACAAACACATTGGATATGCAAATGTATAAAGGCTAAAATTAATGCAATCCAAAGGGTTGGTTACAGGTTTTCCTACATTTAGAGTTGCAAAATTTCATAAGGTATGCGAAGCATGTCAGTTTGGTAAGCAGGCAAGACAACCCTTTTCATATGACAGAGATATAAGCAGAAATATCCTTGATGTTGTGCATATAGATATTTGGAGGTCTACACGAAATATATCTCTTGGAGATAGTTCATACTTTGTCACATTCATTGATGATTGTTTTAGAAAGCTGTGGGTATATTTTATGAAGAAAAAGAGTGAAGCGTTTGAGCACTTTAGAACTTTCAAGGCTGTAGTTGAAAGAGAAATAGGCTTGAAAGTAAAGTGCTTGAGGTCAGATGGAGGGGGAGAGTACCTCTCGAATGAGTTCAGTGATTTTATGAGGTCTCATGGGATAAAGAGATAGTTCACATGGAGGTATACCCCACAGCAAAATGGTGTTGCAGAAAGGAAAAACAGGCATATTGCAGAAGCTGCACGCGCCTTGATGGCCAAAAAGAATATGCCTAAGCATTTTTGGTATGGGGCTGTTCATACTGCTATTTATATTATGAACAGAACTCCCACAACTGCAGTTCATGGTATGACTCCTGAAGAATGCTTTACTGGCAAGAAGCCTGATGTATCGCACTTGAAGATATTTGGCTGTGTTGCATACGTTCATGTGCAAGATGAGCTACGGAAGAAGCTTGATCCAAAGGTAGAGAAATGTGTCTTTATTGGATACTCTTTAGAGCAGAAAGGGTATCGCTGTTATAACTCTATCACATGTAAGTTCAGAGTGAGTGGGGATGTCATCTTTGATGAAATGAGCAGTTGGTATGCATCTAATGGTGATGCATTGGATGATGATAATGATCATGACACTCATGTGCAGGCTGAAAAGCAAGAATCACAGACTCTTAGTGGACCAGAGACATTATCTAGTAGTCCTTGGTCTGGGAGACTAAGGAGTACCTCTACATCTTCAAGTGCATCTAGTAGCACTACAGGTAAAGACAAAGGAAAGAATAAAGTGTCAGATGGCATTGATACAGTTCTTGATGGAGACTCTAGTGGCTCAGAGAGCTTGGATGATGAGATGGGTATTCCTTCTGTTAGGACATCAGGAGTACAGAGAGCTCATAGTAATGTAAAGGCTCCATTGAGTGATCTGGTGGTACGCAAATCTAGCAGGGTCAGATACCCTGTTAAAAGATTTGGCTTTGAAGGTTATGCAGCTCACCATTATGCTTATATGGTGAAACTAGTTGAGGATGTTGAGCCCACATGTTTTGAGGAGGCTGTTGGTCATGCTCATTGGGATGCAGCAATGGATGAGGAGATGACTGCATTAGAGGCCAATAAGACTTGGGATCTAGTATCATTTCCGAAGGGCATGAAACCTATTGGATGTAAGTGGGTTTATAAGATTAAGCAGATGGTTCTATTAGTAGGTACAAAGCTAGGCTGAAAGGCTATGCCCATACATATGGCATAGATTATGATGAAACCTTCAGTCCAGTTGCTAGGATGGTAACTATCAGATATGTGATTGCTTTGGCAACATCCAAAGGTTGGAGGTTGCAGCAAATCGATGTGAAGAATGCATTCTTGCATAGTGATTTGCAGGAAGAAGTGTATATGGATCAACTAGCAGGTTATGAATATTTAGAGCATCCCATGTATGTGTGCAAGTTGAAGAAGACGCTCTATGGGCTCAAGCAAGCACCTAGAGCATGGTCTAACAAGATCAGAGAGTATCTTGTCAATATTGGCTTTTATATTTCTGATGCTGATCAGTCACTTTATGTGAGAAAGGGAGATGCAGGTTTGGTCATCATAGTCATCTATGTGGATGACTTGATTATTACAGGTGATAGTGATAGTGGGATTGCTGAAGTCAAGGATTTTTTGAAGAAGAAGTTTGAGATGAAGGGATTAGGAGAGCTAAGGTACTTCCTTGGCTTCAAAAGTTTCGAAGCTTGCTTAGAGTTGCAGAGATGTAGTTGAGCTTGAGGGGGAGTGTTGAGATGACAAGCTTAAGACATGCGGACATTAATGATGGACCGCCTGGTTAGATGGGTCCACACGTCTACACTTAGCACATCGGTGGTCATTATGACTCTCACATGGCCACTGACTCATTACTTATTATATTCAGGTTGTTACACCTATTTAAAGCTGGCATAGTTATAGCGCCAGTCGACTAGTGTAGTCGGTTATACATTGTTTGACTTAGTAGGTGACTTTCCTTTATGTTGTATCTTATCTATACTTTGTGTACATTGTAAAGTGTGTGAAAGAAGAAGAAGAAACCAATAAGAAAACGTTTTGGCCTCCATCTCTCTTCTTGTCTCTTGAATGAGCTTCTCCTTGTGCATTCTGTGTGTGTTTGGCACAACATCTTGAGCAAGTCCCCCCACCACGTGATTCTTGATACAACACTGTGCATACATAGAGTGTATCTCTGTCATCTAAGAAGCACTAAAGAAGCTGCTAGGATATAATCATCATCATCAATATTCTCAGGCTGCATAACATTGATCTCTTCAATTTTAACACTCGACTTTGCAGGTACTATGCTGCGATTAGAAGACTTATCCTACACTTTGTCTTTCCCCTTATCTTTGTGCCTTTCATTGCGCAATTCATGGCATTATGGCCTAATATGGCCCTTTTTCCCACAATGGTGACAAGTAACATCTACATTCCTGCCACGGGATTTGCTACATGACTTCCCACGAGACTTAGACCCAGATTTCTAAGAATCCCGTCCACGGCCACTACCGCTGCCATGCTTTCCATATCCATCATTCGTGCCTCTAACTGTCATAGCATGAGACACACAAGAGGCATCCAAATTCTTATGCTTAACCTCTTCCTGCAGAAGAGCACTCTCAACATCAGATAATTTCAAGGTAGCAGTAGAGGCACATAATGCAGTGCGGAATACATCCCATGACTCATTAAGAGTACCAAGCAAGAAAAGAGGAGTGACATCCTCTGCAAAAGTGATGTCTTGCGAAGTCAAGTTCTTGAGTATAGCATGGAGCTGGCTCAAGTCAGTAGACATAGTCACATTCTCCTTCATGCGCAAATCCATAAGCTGCTTCAGCCAATACATTTGACTCGTTGGACTTTTCTTGTCATAGAGATTTTTGATCTTTTCCCACAACTGCCATGTAGTCTGTTCTTCCTCAAAGAGATTATAGTGAGCCTGTTCTGTGAGAGACAATACAATAGTGGACTTGCATAACTCATCAAGCTCAAGCGATTCCTCATCTGACATAGTTGTAGGCGGATGCCCACTTAACCTCAAAGGTTTGATCTACAATTTCTCACCAACACCCGCCAAATCTGGCTCTTCCAATAAGAGTAATTCATACCATCAAGCTTAGTGATGTTGAAAATAGCATGATTAGTGGATGAACTCGCCATAATGCAGGCTGGAAGACTGTAGATAGTTCAAAACTGCTTGCTATTTACTGCAGAAAATGATAAAAAAATCACCAAAATCGAGGAAAAATGGCAAAGAAAGTGGAACCAAAGCTGATGCCCACCAAGTACTAGTGAAAGTACATCATTTCAGAGTGTTTCAGCATGAAAAATCCATGAGATGCTGGGGGGGTTCTAGCTATAAATTCCCTATCTTTGAGTCCTACTCAAACGATGTATGTGACTCAAGATGGTTTCTCGAGGCCCTGTTACTAGTGCAAGGGTGGAAACTTGGAGGAAATACAACACATCCTCACAGATTGTGGGAATCATCCTTTTTGGACAAGACTTGTATCTCAATTATGATGCTAATATAAAGTTTGCTTCGAAGGAACCTATCTGAACTATTTTCGTGTCAGTGCCATAAGTTATGCAAATAAACCTTGTTCCCTAAAAGGATTAATTAAGAAAGCTGTTTTTAAATGTCACATATAAATGTGATAGGACCTAATAAAAAAACTAAAGAATTCATATTGAGGGAAGTGGGTGGGCGGAACCCCCAACGGGTCCCTTGTCCTACGGAAAAGTGGTCCCGGAGAACTGGGAGGCTTCTCACAAGGTCCTATAGTCGTACGACCTTTAGGTATTGTTAGGTTATTAGAACCCGATTCATGCCATTTTAGGGGACCGTTATGCCCTATGGGCAAAGAGGTTGAGCGGCGCATCCCTCTCATTTCCCATTCTCTTTGAACCAAGTGCGGAAAGGGTCTACTGCTTCGACTTGGGTATCTAAGTGTAAAGTAGGATATCCAAGTCCCGACGCTAGAATGTTGTCAGGAGATCTTGACCACTAGGAACTCAGATTTTAGGTTGGTCCTAGTGGGTTTGGCCGTGAACGTTCCGTTGTGAGGTGAACTCGAGAAACCCTAGGCGTGTCGAACCCCATAACATTCCATGGGAGTTCTGTGCGGCGTCGCTTAGATTCATCTCTTGATGGACCGCTAAAAACGTGCTTGGACAGCCAATAGGCGGGCACGTTACAAACCTGGCCCTTACGGGAAAACATGGGCGCTTCCCTTTATCCCAACAAATTGAGCACATGGACTAGGTTTTCCTATAGTCATTTTATCGAAGAAGAATGGAAAGATTAGAGTGTATCAATTACAAGAAGGTAAACACGGCAACAAAGAGAGATAACTATCCATCGCCATACACCGAGCACATGCTTGAGAGAGTAGCAAGCAAAGAGGCCTACAGTTTCTTGGATGGCTTCTCTGGATACAATCAAGTGCAAGTGCATTTTAATGATAGGCACAAGATTGCATTCGCCACTGAATGGGGCGTCTTTGCCTACATAGTCATGCCTTTTGGGTTGACTAATGAGCCAGCTTACCGTTCAACGACTAATGCACACTATATTCAAATATATGCTTAGGAAGGAATTAGAGGTCTTCTTGGATGACCTGTGTTCACTCTACTTGGGGGGAGCACTTAGACTGACTCCGCGCACTCTTTGAATGGTGTCAACTATATCATCTCTCATTGAACCCCTTGAAGTGACAGTTTTGGGTGAAGCACAGATGTATCTCAGGGCATGTATTGTCGAAGAATGGCATTGCCATAGACTTCTCAAAATTCAACGTGATTGTCAATCTTCCACCCCCAACTAATTACAAGGGTGTCCAATGCTTTTTAGGCCATATAGGGTGTTATCATTGGTTTGTGTTGAACTATGCATGATTGCTAGATCTCTATACAAGCTACTAATCATATATGAATGGACTGAGGAATGCCAACGTGCATACGAGGAACTAAAAAGGCTCTAACTACCACACCAATCCTATGAGCCCCAAATTGGACACTCACATTCCATGTGCACATTAACGCTTCAAAATTTGCCGTAGGAGCTATGTTGTGCTAGCCTAGTGAACACAACCTAGATTATCTAGTGAGCTTTGCTAGTAGAAAACTCACTGAGACTGTAATAAATTATTCAACAATGGAGAGAGAGAGAGAGAGAGCTTAGCCATGGTATTTGGTGTAAAGAAATTTCGGCATTATCCCTTGGCTATGCCTTTTACCTTCTTTGTTGACCACCAAGCCTTGTTGTATCTGGTTAATAAACCTTCTGTTATAGGACGCATTGCTTGATGGTTACTTTTGCTCTTGGAATTTGACTTTTCTATGGTGGTATGTAAAGGGAAAAAACATTACATGGCTGACCATATGTCTTGCATCCCCACAGGAAAATCCACCGGGCAATGCATTGTAGAACGAACTGCCAAATGCACATCTATTCAGCTTGTCTAGTAAAAGGGATTTGTTTAGAGCCAACATGATGCCATATTGGGTAGATGACATAGTCCAAGTGCTTCAGCATAGCAAACTATGTGGACGATTAATAGAAAAGGCCCGACTTCAATGACTCATCTTGAAGATCCAACCCTATCAGTTGATAGCATGCCAACTCTATAGGCTGGGGCAAGATGGATTGCTGCACAGAGGCATGTGTGAGCATGAATTGCATAATGTGCTCACAAAGGCACATGCTAGAATTACAGAATGACACTTCAATGGAGATATGACAGCTCGTAAGGTGTTGCAGCCCCAATTGTGGTGGTCTACCCTTTTTTGAGATGCTGCATAATTTGTAAAGAATTATGATGAGTGCCAATAGACTAAGGTCCCTGTTTGTAAGGACCACATGGATCTTATCCCAATCATTGCATGGCAATCCTTTGAGAAGTGGGGGATTGACTTTGTCGAACCCATTAGTCCTGTAGCACAGTATTCACAAGCTAAATACATCATTGTCGCCACCAACTATCTAATGAAGTGGGCAGAAGGATGAGCTACGAGAAAAAATGATGCTAGAACCACTACCAAGTTCTTATGGGAGCAAGTAGTCTCATGATTCAGTTGCCCCTTCTCAACAAAGTGTTAGCTCATATCCTATCCATCTTCCTAATCATCCATGGAAAATCTTCTCCGTATTACCCTCAGGAAAATAGCCAAGAGGAATCCACAAATAAGATCTTGTGAACGTCATGACCAAGGTAATCTCTGCTTCGACTGGGATAACAAGTTGATGGTGGCCTTGTGGGCCTACCGCATGGCTTACAAGATGGCTATAGGATAGACTCCCTTTAGGTTGACCAATGGTACTGAGGCAATTCTATCCTTAGAGTTCTTCGTTTCTAGCTTGAGGATAGCCCTTCAAGAGAGATGGGACGGGAAGCAGGCATGGACAGAATGCCTGGTTGAGCTCAAACGCTTATTGGAAACCCAGCTTCTAGCCACCCATGTACTAATATATGAGGAGACAAGATGCAAAAACTAGTTTAGCAAGCATATCAAGTAGCACAACTTTGAACATGGTGCCTTAATACTACTGTACTCAATCAAAGGACATAAGCAAAAAATGAAGTTTCAAGGGCTAGATCCTTTCAGAGTTCAAGCCATCAGCTAAACTACTGACGTAGAACTCAAAAACTTAGAAGGTGAGAGTATAGGCTTCTTCAATGGCAACTGCATAAATAAGTACTTCCCTCCCATGTACCCGCTGCATGAGCCTCCAATGCTAGCATCCCCTATAAAAGTACGAGTAGCCACTATCACTGAGATGGAGGATGAGGATGAGGAAGTTGTGGAACTAGCTTACCTTAGCATAACGGTCACTACCAAGCACACGTGCACCATCAATGCATTGATCAATGGGGGAGCTGACTTTAATATCTTAACTCATGATCATTGGACTCAAATTGGCAAACCACAGTTACATCCCACTAATGCTAAACTTAGCTCGTATGGGGACCAATCATACACACTCTTAGAAAAGTGCAAGGCTGCAATTTCTGTCGAGTCTAAAAGCATGTCAATGATCTTCTATGTGTTTCCCAAGACTAAAGATGTGGGCACGGAGTCATTGTTAGGAAAAACTTTTAAGAAGCAAGATCGTTGCAATATAAACTACGAGTCACAATGTATCCATCTGGCCATGGGCAACATCTACATAGTTACAGCTTTCAGCAACAAGGGTAGTGTGACTCCTTCCAAGTCTGCAAAACCATCGATAGAGAAACCCACCGTCAAGTCTAAGTAGGGAGTCGAGACGCATCACAACCTACCAAGCCTCAATGCCAACAACCTGCTGACCCTAATGCTGAAGCCCATGAACCCCAGTTCAAATGGGTACCTAAACATAAAAGACCACCACCTAAGAGCATACACCCATGCCCTCACAAGGCAAAGGACCCCCACTCGAAACCTAGGAGGCATAGCAAAAGCTACCGATATCGATGAATGGTCAAGTCACAATGGATCCCAAAGACCTTATTGCAACGTAAGGTTACTATGAGGGTAACACCCATGCCTAGGTACCTAAAGCCAAGATGGCCAAAAGCACTCCTCAAAAGCCATTCTCAAAACTTGACCACACCAAACGTCCCATCAAGTCCAGCACCTCAGGCCACAAGGGAATCAGGCTGCTAAGTCCATAGAACCTTCAAAGCCTAGGTAAGCAAGGCTTAAACCAATCTATCTTCCAAAACCGCAGCGTGCTACCAACAAACTGCCTAAATCTAGTCCTACTAGTATCCCTCAGGTCTCAGACGGCACCCTTTGCACCCAATCCAGCCCCCAGCCTAAACTCCAGTTGCAACAATTAGCTGTTGCTGAACTCTCTAGTTTAGTCAAGCCCCAACCACCTGCTAACCTTAGACCCTCTTATGAGCGGCGATCAATTCTAAATCTAGCCGCTGACTTAGCTGAAAATATGGGTGATGACTTAATTGCTTTCCTTTGGTATTTGGATGCTACATTCATGACACTAGCTAAAAGCTACGATAAGCTAGACTTCAGTCTGTTAATAGAAGTGCATACACTCCCTTGCTCTTGGGAGGAGTCAAAATTTGCATTCGTCAAGGCTTTCGAAGTAGCTGAGGTAGGAAATTAAACAACATCTCATTATGTTGTACAATAAAACCACGATCATGGCCACAAGCCAAGAAATTGAGAAGTTGAAGAAACTAGCTAACAATGGCTCCTCTTTCTTGCACAAATGGTATGCTCTTCGATTGCAATGGGAGCTAGAGGGATGCCAAATAATGACCAATGTTGAGTAACAACATGCAGTCAAGGCATTAGAATATGACCCAATATATATAGCCCCAACTTCCTATAGGGTGTTGACTACCATTCATTGTCACAGGAAAGAATACGCGCGAGGGGGGGTTCTCAAAAGTCGCTCGTCATAGGGATGCTTAGCAAGATGGGAGCAAAAGATGATGAATATTTGAAGTAAAAGAATAGCTAGAATTCACATTTGATTGAATATAGGTGAGGATTTCCATCTTCACAAGATCCAATTCAGCAAATTCTTGATTTGATAAATTTCATGAATCTTTCTCAAAGATATTCAAGGCTCCTTGCTTACAAGAGAGGGTAATTGACATAGTTATGCATGAATATGCATGAAGAAAAAGTGTTTTTGACAATGTAGATATGATACCTCTGTTGAGGAAGTCCTTCTCCTTGCTAATATATTTGTCCTATCTGGATCATACTGCAACACCAAAGGAGAAGGCTTCAAATTTCAGGAGCTAATAGTTACACAGCATTAAAACACCAAAGAATCAAGCTAGATATATTTTCAACTTTATAACAGATCACAGCTTGTCGGCCTTGCAATGACGTAATCATTATATTCTATAATCATTATATGCTTCCATGCTGTAAGGTGCCCGCCCATCGGCTATCCCGGCATGCTTTTAGTGGTCTATCGAGAAACAAATCTAAGAGTCGCTGCCCAATATTCCCATGTAATGTTCCGATTTTTGTTGCCTAGGGTTCCTGAATCCGCCTCACAAAACGGAACGTTCACGGCCGAACCCACTAGGCGACAAAAATTGCAACATTCCATGGGAATACTAGGTAGCGATGCTTAGATTCGTTTCTCGATAGACCACTAAAAGTGTGCATGGATAGGCGATGGGCAGGCACCTTACAGTTGGTATCAGAGCCAAACTTCGTAATGACACATGATTGATTAATATATGGTTCATAGGCATATCTTAAACAAAATAATCTAAGTGGTATGGCTTGATTGTTAGGCACCTTCTGCACCCATAAATGCTGACATGCAAGAGAAGAAATTTCTTCTCAAGCAAATTAAGGCACCCGAGTTTGATGGACAAGGAATAGACGTGGTACCTAAGACGGAGATATGGATTGAGTCAATGGATGATTATTTAGATGTTTTGGAAACTACTTCTACCAATCAAGTAATGATAGCCAAACTTAAGTTAGTTGACTAGGCTCGGTTATGGTGGAAGCAATGGTGCAAGGATCAAGGTATTTTCGAAGCCACTGTCACTTGGGCTCAACTGAAAGATGTTGTACGCAGATGATACCTTTTGCCAGCCTACCAAACTCTGAAGATGAATGAATTCTTCAAGCTCAAGCAGCTTGGAAGCTTACTACTCAAAGTTTGTAACCCTACTAAAATACGAACCACCTATGGATATTGTGTAGCAAGTATCTAAAGTTTTGCCATGGCCTAAACACTCCTTTGAACCATTGTCTTGAAGCAATGCGTCCAACAGACTTGCAAGATGCATTACTCCAAGCGAATCCAATCGTCCAAGAACTTAAATTGGAAAATTGTAGCAAAGATGACTCCCGAGATCTGGGTAAGAGATGCCATACATGTGGAGAGATAGGGCACATCCATAGGAGATGTCTCTATCGTCGATGTTTCCACTGTAATGAGCTAGGACACGTCCAAGCAGACTGCCCTAATCTAAGTCCAGAAGACATTGAACCTCCAGGAAAACGAAGCTACATAGGTGTAGTCTATGGATATATAGAGGAATCAGACAAAGACGAAGACCTAGAACCGACAACACCTCTTCAGGATGACTAGAGACCCTAGAAATTTTGTCGACATGGAATACAACTTGTATTGGGAAAAACTTTACTCTTGTAACTACAGTTAACCTGAGTAATATGAATGGCATCTATTTTGAGCCTAGAACTCGTAAATGATTAGAGATACACTGGCAAGGAATGACAGTTATAAATTGCAATGAATTTTTATTTAGTCGTTTTTTCTCAACTAATATAGATTGGGTCTTACCAGAATGTTGAAACTTGGAAGTATTCTTTAGTATTACAAGCAATGCCAATTTTCCATGGAGCTCAATCCTGAACTAAGAAGAGGATAATCTGGGAATGTAGTTTCCAAGATAAAGGACCACTCCAATCTGCTAAAAGAATCCTAGGATACTTTGGTCTAAAGAAGAAAATCCTACCAAGGACAACCAAGAATCTTGTGACCACAAGTGATAAAGTTCCGTGTTGTTTCTATTGCAGGGAGTTAGGTCATTTCAAAAGGGAATGTCCAAAGGACCCTAAACACTAATGCTCTGAGTGCCACAACATTGGACATAGCTACATTAATTGTCCCAACAGAACTCGAAGAGAACTTGAGCTTACAAGAAATGAAGTTGTACAAGCTCTAGTGATTCAGAATATACAAGGTGCTTAGGAAAAACCTAGGAGATATCCATGAGATGTAACTATAATAAATTTTCTCTTGTAATCAAGACTCGGATATATCAAATATAATAGGTTGTTGTTTCAAAAGACCGCATGCATTTGAATGATCAGAGTGGCGCAACGAAAGCATGGTGGGCCCATAACCCACAGGTTCCAAAAGGATACCCCCCAGTTTCTCTCGAGATGAGGACATCTCAATTTCTCTAAGGGGAGGAGGATGTAATATTTCCAAACAATAAAAGTTAGTTAGTCAATTAATAAGTTAGTCAAACTACTAACTAAAGACTAACTAAGGTAAAAAACTAACTAACGTTAATAGCTAACAATTTTTATTTAATTAAAAATATTTTTTTAAAAAAATCGAGAGTCATAATCCGATAATTTTCTCAGATTGACAAGGACCGTATCCACCCTTCACGTAAATTACAACGTGAACGAGGCTTATGAGCTATATTAATCACTAGTATTAATGTGTATAGTTTGGATGTTCCAAAAATATTAGATTTTGGACAAAACTAGTATATTTTAGATATTTTAGATATTATCCAAAAAAAGATATGAAGATTTCTAGAACTGGATGTCATTTAAAAGAAAAGGCAAGTGATGTTTTAGTTAGTTTGGATATTTTATTAAAAGAAAAAAATAAAGAGAGGGTTTGTGAAATTGTGCGCGTCGCGATCATAGAGTCTACAGGCAATAAACATCACTTTGAACAGAGAAAAGAAGAAGGAGTGAATTAAGAGCTTTCTAACCAAGTGTCTTGGTGTCTTGGGTTTTTACCCCCCTTTTGGAGCCAATGGAACCATCAGATTTATTATTTGAGCATCAGATCACTAATCTTTCCAAGATCCCCCTCCACAAAGAGCTCCACTTCTTAGTCACAAGCCCTCTTCTCTAATTCACTATAAATATGAGGCATGGGGAGGCATAAGAAAGCACAAGGAGACCCCGAGAGGTTGCAAGAGAGGGGTAGAGAGAAGGATACCCCCCCAAGAAATTGAGAGAGAGAGAGAGAGAGAGAGAGAGAGAGAGAGAGAGAGAGAGAGAGAGAGAGAGAGAGAGAGAGAGAGAGAGAGAGAGAGAGAGAGAGAGAAGGAGACCCGAGAGACTGCAAGGAAGAGAGTTAGCTCAATTCCCTCTAATTGGATCCTCGACTCACCCATCTTCTCTTACACTCTCCCATCTCGAATCTATTCCGCCTTCTTAATCTCTTGAGTTGACTTGCAGACGATGGCCCCCAAGCGAAGAATGTCACGTACGGATGGCAATTCCGTAACCAACAATGAAACTTCAAACGAAGGCATCACCGTCAATCCAATTGTGGTACTGATCGTAAGTAATGTATTTTCAAATTGATAGATGCTTATTTTGATTCCCGTATGAGATACGTTAGGCCCCATACTATGATGCACGAGTATAGATCATTTCACCTCACATATTTATAAGATGGAGCTTGCGAAGTACATATATCAAGAAAAGTTAATTGCACCTAGCTGCATGTGGCTTATTCATTGATAGAGCAATTACAAGAAGAAAGAATTGGTTAAGGGTTATGAATGGCATAATCATGACATTAAAAATTTTGCATACAAGTGTTAAGTAAATTTTATATAGAATCGCTCGTTGATCCTAAGGGGGAGAGCAGATATGCGATGGAAATGTTATCGTGACTATTCTTGCATATTTGGGAAGAATGCAATTGGTTTTGTTGGTTGATCGAACAACATCCTAAATCCTTTTACATTCAACTGGTTGTTAGTTGTTGTTTGGATGATTATTCCAAGTGCTTGTGATTTATGGTAAATGCATGGGTCTGTGATGACAAGTCGCCATGGGAATAAATGAATGTTTTCTTGGAAAATGATATTAGGGCTGAATGCCTTGTTTGTGCTTGATTCTTAAAGGATTTAATTAAGGAAGGATATTTTGCACGGGTGGATCACCTCCATGATCGCACCGCAGATTCACCCAAAGAGGGCATTGCTTGATTCATGGGCTAAAGGTCGAGTGGTGAAAAGGCCAACCACGGGAATGATATTTCCCTCCTAGATAGCTTGCGGGTCAGTTGGAGCTTTAGACACCCCTTGCTAGGTCTAGAATGGAGTTGAAGACCTCCGTGGCCCCCAATGTCTAGCCATGTTGGGAGATTCTATTCTAGATAAAGGATTGAGTTTGTGGTGCCATGAGATTTGGACCAGTTACTTCTGGAGGGCAGAAGGGATACTTCTGTTGGACAAAAGGGATACATAATTTCTCCTGTATGGGGGGGAGACAAAGATTAACTTGAAGATAAGTTACTTCTGGAGGGCAGAAGGGATACTTCTGTTGGATAGAAGGGATACATAATTTCTCCTGTATGGGGGGTAGACAAAGATTAACTTGAAGATAAGTTAAGAAACTTGTTTGTCAATAGATTGCTTGCTCTGTTTTCGTGTCTATGCTATAAGTTATACGAACGAACCCTGTTCCCTAAAAGGCTTAATTAATGAAGCTGACTTTAAGTATCACACATAAATATGGTAGGACCTAATTAGAAAACTAAAGCTATCAAGGGAAGTGGGTGGACTGAATCCTCGAACGGTCCATCCTACGGCAGGGTGGTCCCAGAAAACTGGGAGGCTTCTCACAAGATTTTATTGTTATTCGACCTTTAGGTATTGTTAGGTTAGAACCCGATTCATGCCGTTTTAGGGGACCGGAATGGGACTATGCCCTACAGGCAGCCCCTGGCTAGGGGGTCCCTGGACGACTAGTGGAGGCTCATATGGTAGGTCGATCAGGCTGACCTAACCGCCTTCGCAAGCTATAAAATCTAAACCCCTTCACAGTCATCGATCATCTATCTTTCACTTAGTCAGAGTTGTTCCAGTTAGCCTTAAGCTCTTCACCTATCTTCTATCTAGATCACCATCTAAGCTTCATAGTGGAAGTACACGAGTGGACAAAGCCATCTTTCTATCAGTTGTTTGGAGCTAAAGAATTTTTCTAATTCTCCTCTTATCTGTTGTGTACTCTCTATCTCTATCTCTTTCTCAGATTTTGTTCACTACACCGTGTAATTTTTTACAACAGTTTCAACCAAAACCATTTTAAACCATACAAAATCATTCAAAAAATTCTTAATCAATTCTCCAAAGGCTTATTTACAATCTCAATCATACAAAATAGAAGAAAATAGATCAAACCAGAGGCAAAATAGACCTTATTAGACCAAATAAACTCATTACAAAATCTATTAGAACATCATATCTCAACTGAAACCCATCATGAATCTCCCAAACATAATCAAATTATCCCAAAACACTTCCAAAGTAATCAAAATTCAATCAACACACCCTCATATCAGCCAAAAACCATCTAAAAATAAATAAAAAATAGCTAAAAATATAGTTATTCCAGTGCTCAACGTATCCCCACAATAAATCACAGAGCATCCTCACAACCTTAGAAAAGGAGAATAGAAGCTCAAAGTACTAGCTCATCACTTGATCTTCATCAACAATCATCTGGTAGGCAAAAAACCAATCACAACTCCATTGATTCTTTGAAATAACCTAGATCTAGCAAATAGGTTGACGAAAGGAAAACACCTTAAAGTATAGATCAATCCTTAGTATACCAAACTAAAACCAAAAAATTTAGTAAAGGATATAAAGGTTTTCTACATTATAGCACATAGTCATCCAAACAATCTGTAATTTCAACCTTCAACCAGCTTTGATCAGCTTTAGCTTTAGCTCCAATCTTCTTCAACAAGAAACTTCATCATCTCCTCAACAAGGATAATACACACACAGAGAGAACATAGAACAGAGAGCTCACAAATACACAATAAAAATTAGTTTGAATGGTACTGATCTCCAAAAATGGAAAGCTAAAAAAATGAGAATTTCTATTAAAAGATAATATATCCAAAAACTACACCATTGCTATATAGGATGAAGATATTTCTTCTTAAGCTTCATACTAATCTTGAGACATTCTAGGATTTTTCTTTCATCCACAAAATGGAGAGGTACATTCTAAAGGAATTGCAAACAATATATCATTTTCAATAATATAATGAATTTGGGAGAAACAACATGTGCAAAGTAGTACAACACATCCATCTAAGTAACAGTCACATCCTCATTAGGATTTATGGTTAAATTTGGATGGTCTTCCAAGTGTTTAGATTTTATTATTGATGCATGAAGGCAAGATACCAATAGAAATGTGTAGCAAGACATACAGAAGTATCTTCAAATTGAGCATGCACATGAGCAAATTGAATATAGGAGTTCAAGCATACTAAAGAAGTCTCCTAGGACCCAAGAATGAGAGGAAAATTAAATACATGTCCTATCTCATAGAATCTTGTAAAGTCCATTGTCATTGACGAAGGATGTCATTATCAAATCCAAGAGTTTCCAATACATACTGAGGTGGAAGATTGATATATTCCATAAGAGGTGGAATAGGAATGAGGGGAGAACATTGAAGAGGTGGATATGATAAATCATAGAAAGATGGAAATTGTAATGATAATGATGTTGGAAATGGAGAAAATAATACTAAAAAGTCTTTAAGTGATGTTGAAAAGAAGATGGAAGGAATAGGAGAAACAATAAGACAAGGATATGTAAGAGAAGACGAGGTAGTAGAATTAGCAATAAAAGATCATGAAGTAAAAGTAGAATATGAGGAGATAAAGTAAGGGTGAAAGATAAAAGAGGGATAGAATCAGGATTAGTAGTAAGAAGATGAATATAAGAAGGAAGGTGAAAAGCAGTGAGGGAATAGGAAATAAGGTCATGAGAATCATGAGGATAAATAGAACAATAGAATTTAACATTTTGGAAGAACTCCTCAGTAAACAAGGGATTATCATTAATGTATTGCAATACTTTAGCACACAATTGCTGGATATCAATTTATAGAAAGTACTCTATCCTGATGGTATGGACCCATGATAGGATCATCCAAAGGAGGATGCCAATCAAATCCTCTACACCATGATGTGCACTAATGAAAATTTGGAGACCATCCACAAGATTGAACCCCATAGAATATATATATAATATAGCTTGCAAAACCACATTTCCCACATAAATATTCAAATCCTCCTCATATGGAACCTCATATGGAATTTACAAATCCCCTTTAATATATATGAAAGAGACCAATCTGACTTAACGATCAAGCATGTCAACCAAGGCTCTATCAAACATTGACTTAAGAAAATCACTCAACCAAAGACCTTACCAACCACCCTTTGGAGGTTGTAAATCCACATTGCTCAAAAAGATATATAAGGACAACCTCTGCTAATGATATTTAAGCCAAAAGAGGGTGAAGGGAAAACAAGTTCACTATAATGAGTAAAAGATTGATGCACATAATCCATATGATGGTGCAACCTTTCCACCTTGGCAACAAAGCCTCCACACAACCTAGCTTGTTCTTGTAAATTTTACAACTCCTTCTTAGAAGGCACAATAGAAGGAATAACAGAGCAAGAGAGGAATAGAGAGGATAATTTTTTAAGACAAAAACTCATCAATATGATTTTGTTGAGATTCTACAATCACTTGTTGGGCATGTTTCTAATTCACTCTCACAAACACTAAGCTTCATGGCTAAAGTAAGCATTTTTGCCAAAGCATCATCCTTCTCTTTAGTAATGGACACCTTATCTGCCTCTAAGCTTGAAACCTTAACTTCCAACTCTCTAATAGCAGCTTTTTAAGAATCCATTAAAATAGTAGCTCCTTGCATTTTCTTATGTATGTCATGGGAAAACCTTTCTAAATCCAAATCTTCTAGTGCCTTGCTCAATTGATAGGTCAAGGAATGCACCTTGCCTTGCAAAGAGGTAGAAATCCTGTGTAGACAAACTAGAGATAGGAAGTCAAAGCTGTTTTCATTGTAGTTTGGACATTTGACATGAGCTAGAAAAACAAGGTGCCAATAGTCAATGTTTGGAGGGATGAAGGAATTTGTGAATCCAGTGTACCTTCTAAGTGTACCACAAACAAATTAGGACATGCAAGGAATGGAGAAAGGAAACTAGTAGATACCTCAGGTCTCAAAGTCTGTACCACAAATGATGGAACAAGGGCATGATCAAGAGGACATTGTGTGTGGTGCTTCATACGAATGAACCTGATGGGGGCACATCTATTGAATCTAAGTTTGGTTGCATAGGAGGAGAAGAAGTAACATAAGGAGGACATTGCTGAGAAAGTGGAACATGATTAGGCATAGTAATGCCACCTGGCAGAGGTGCCAATTGATTGATCTTCTCTGTAGAAAAAACCCACAGGAAATAATACTGAGTTGACTCTTCTTTACATGTTGAAAGCACTGATCCATTTTAGCCAACAAAAATGTTGTTTAGTTAAACTTAACCCCCTCAAGGATTCTAACAAACATAAATCGGTCCTAGAAAAATTGGAATAATTCCTTCCAAAAGGGAGAGGAAATATGTGCTATTGATACTCCTAAAGTGGTTATAACCTTATTCTCTACCAAAGGAGTAGAGGTCTCCTTTTGCAATAGGGCAAGAATCTATGCAGTGGATAATAAATTATTACCAGTAGGCAGCACAGGGGAAGCTACAAAGGGTAGGAATAGGGCTTCACTTGACAATGGAAGGGGATAAATAGAAACGATGGCCATAAACCAAGCTCGAAAGCTTCTTGTAAGTTTTTAGAAAAAAGTAACAAAGTTACCCATCCACTGCATGGAACTTCAGGGCCACAAAAAGATAAAGACCCGCCTTACAAATGCAACCAGCATCCAACATGAGAGAATAATCATGGACCAAGAGGAGAAGACATTGAATCACAAGCGTAGGAGGTTCAGAAGGTGCCATTCAAACTATTCAAGCAAAACACACAAAACCTTTGACTAGGAAAACAAAGTAGGGAATTCCTGCAAAAAACCAATACAGAAACCACCATTGAGATAGAAAATCGTAAAGAAAAGAACAAGATTGACAAGAGGAAAAAAAAAAAAAAGAGAACTCAAAAAAATAATAAACATTTAATAACAAAAAATTAGGTGTTTGAAAAGGGAATGAAGTAAGAAGGAAAAATGTTCAATTTGAGGAGATAGATAGGGTTATCATATCAAAACATGGTGCCGATGCCAAAGGAGGTGGTTCTCATGGAAAAAACAATAAAAACACATATGAAAATCGGAATAAAAATTCATTTGACACCATTTGTCAAGTGAAACAAGGGGTAATAAAAAGAAAAAATGTCTGGGGAATGACGTTTGATAGGGGTATTAGATCAAAACATGATTTCGGTGGAAGAAATGTGCATTCTATGAAAAAAGGAACAAAAATACATAGAATATCACAATTAAAAAATAAGTTAAAAAATCAATGGACTGAAACGAGGGGAAATGAAAAGAAAAAATGATTGGGGAACCAACATCTCAAACATGGAAAAATAGTAAAAATTGCATAAAAATAAATACGCAAACACAAAAAATAATAATAATAAATATGTGCATTAAAAATATGGGCTGTAAAAATAAAAAGTGATTGAGAAATGGAAAGATCAGGGTTATCATGTCAAACTGTAGTTTTGGAGTAAAAATGCATGTTCACATGGAAACATGTGCAATTCGCATAAAATTATTCAAAAATTAATAATTGATAAACATTACTTTGAACAAAGGGGAAAAAAAGGAAAAGTGGCCAATTTGGAGGGACAAATAGAGTTGTAAGGTTAGATTTCAATTTTGGTGGACATAGGATGCATTCCCATATAAGACCGTCAAAATAATAAAACAATCAAAAGGGAAAAAAAAAGACCATAGGAATGAGGTAGAGTAGGACAAGTAGGTGGGAAGGGACCTCAACAAGGCATAAAGAAAACATGATATCATTTAGGGTCAAATAGCAAGGTATTCATAAATGCATGCAAATAAGATGTGAAAGTACGCATCCCCACACTTAAAATGTAAACATATTTGTTTGACTAATCAACAAGGACTTGATACTTGACCGTGACCTATATCCTTGCATCCCTAAACTCAAGACATAACAAATACACATAAATGAATACAAGAGGTAGGGTTAGAAACACTTAGGCCATTTAGTTGGTCGATGTTGTAGATTTTTGTCGATGCTCTAGGAGTCGAAATCATCCACAAGAGGTACCACGACTTACCCCTCACAACAGGTATTTAGCATGGTAGGAACCATGCAGCAATACCCAAGCAGGTAGCATCAATGATGAAGACCTAGTAAGCTGTCATTGGGCGAAGAATACAACACTCAATCAGGATAGTCACTCATATTGGGATAATAAATTAGTCGCTCACTCCATAGCTCGCTCAAAGAGGAGTGGAATAGGACCTATATCTTACACTCATTTTAGAAATGGACAAGGGGAATGATGTAGAGGATGTATGCCAGTGCACATGGTTGATGGTGCATTAGTGCGTCCCAACCCGTCTAGCATAAGTGCAAGAAGGAAGGCCATGGATCCTTATAGTGTAGTGCATAAAACAAAGTGATGTATTCTATGATGATGGTAGAGGCCCATCCCATGTGTGCATAGGAAAATAGAAATGTACATGGTGCCAATGTCATAAGATCTCTCAAACCTCACCTCTTTGATAATGATTTAAGAAAAACTTAGTGTCACTCAGCCCCTCATCTCATACTCTATTGATAGATACAGGAGGACAACCTAGTTCTTGACACCCATTAATGTAATCCTCACAACTGCTTGTGCGAAGGTTGTATGCCTTGTGTGCAATTGATGGTCCAGTAGTGCATCTTTCCCTATGCCAACATACGATGCAAAGAAAGAATGCAAGGGAGCTTGATAGTGTCATGTCCCTAAGAACAAATCATGCTGTGTGTATTGAGAGGCCCAACCCATGCATACAACAATCCATTCACATACCTCACCTCTCATTCGGATTTAAAGGGCAACGGTTGGCCACTCACCCCACCCATTATCTCACGCTCTATTGATAAGTACATAGGGTATCCCACACTCATGCCCCTATCCAGTTACGATGAAAGCTCATATCACACTCAAGGATTTGTCCATGAAGATCACCTCGACTTGTTAATGATGTTGGGCAATATTCATTGAGGAAGAGGCATATCCAAGGAGGTAGCTAATAAATCATGAATTTGTTGGGAATATAGAAGGTTATACCTACTAGAGGAGTCAGATGCTCCTAGAGAGTTGCAAGGGACATAGCTCAACAAGGGAGGTAGCTTTGGAATTGGATCCTGGAAGTTTGACTGAGGAATCAGTTAGTCTAGATTGCAAGGTATTACCACCTTTTCCACAACTAGCTTCCGACCCAAGGGAGTTTGCCAACTTTTCTTGGAGCGAGGCTTGTTTTGACAAGGAATTTTTTCATTTTCTCCCATGATAGTGTTTTTTTAATTTTCTTTCTCCCTACTCTCGAGGATGTTTCCACCTTTTCCCAAAGAGTAGGTCGGCATGACAAGAACCAAAGTCTTTTTCTCTCATAACCAATTTTTGTTCTGTTTTTTAAAATTTTTGTTCACAAGGGTAGAATATTACTTATCAGAACCATCCATGTCACCTCTGTGGGGTTAGATGAGAAGGTAGCAAAGTAGGGACACGAGATGGAACTGAGGGGATAGAAGGCATCATCCATCTCAACAAGATTAGAATGAAGATAATCAGTAGCACCATCAAAGGCAATAGTGAGGGTCGTTCTAATGGGAGAATGAGCACTTGTTGTGATTATCAAGATCCCCAAGGAGGGAAGTACTTGTTTAGGTGATAGCCATTGATTAGGAAGGATATTCAAAGGCATGCATTGCCTAAGTTTGAAAAGAGCCGTTAGGATTGATTGCAAGTACCTTTTAGGGGCGCATCCAGTGATGTTGGAGCTTTCTAGGAAACTTGCCAAATCACAAATCATAGGTGAGGACTAGGTCACCTTCTTTGAATTCCTTGTGCTTGATGAAGCTATCACAGTAAGCCTTTCCTTGAGCTTGTGTGGCTTCCATACACTATAAGGCCATCTGCCATATTTCATCTCAACATTCCAAGTGTAGAAGATGGCACTGTAGTGACTTATTATTTTTCAAGTGCTCAGTGATAGCCATTCACAAAGAGGATAGCTCTAACTCGACAAGGAATATTGCTTCTGTACCATACACCAACTAGAAAGGTGTTTGTCTTGTAGTAGCCTTATAAGAAGTTTAGTATGCCCAAAGGGTTGTTTGAGAGGTCTACCTTCCATATCAGGATTAAGGACTTGCATTCCCTTATCATCTTGCTTAGGATTGTGCTCGACATGTTTTACCTTGTGTTTGTCGAGTTTTTACCCTTTTGACCTCTCATAATAACCCATAGGATAGAAGCTTCAGTGCCATTGACACAAACAACTTTTATAAGGGTAACCCCACTGCCATTAGGCAACTCCTCTACTATAGCTTTCCCTCTTTGTAATATTTGTTTCGATCCTTCACCTTGTTGAAGATTGTTTCCTTGTGCTCAATGATTAATCAGACCAGGATGTTTACTTCCTTGTTGGAGAAAACTAATCTTGCTCCAATAGATACTAGCTAAGTGGCTAGACTTTCCACATATGTCACATTTAACATTTAGACAATTCGTAGGAAAATGTTGGCTGCCACAACACTTATAGCTGAATCTTGAGAGGCCACCCTCTTTAGGGCGTCAAATCCCTATCAAATTTTGCTACTTCTTGAGGAAATTGACATCAACAGGTTGTTTGCCTATATTGTTCACTAATCATATCAGTATAGTGCTTCATTATATCCTAAACTTTTCTGATGAGTTTCGAGACACTTGACTCATAGTTGTGATCGTCTACATGTCCTTCCATTGGCCTAATCACTTGATTGGGAATTGGCCGTTGATTTCTTGGAACGATAATAGGATTTATCGTTTGACTTCCAACATTTGGTGGAGCCATCTGACTAGCCATAGGCATGGTCACTTGATCACCATTCATCAATGCCAAAATATTTCCAACACCTAGGCTCAAATTCTAGTTTTCCATGGAGGTATAAGCTGCTTGTAATCATGATTCTACCTCCTCTACTCTTGTAATAGCCATATCAATGTTGGCAAGAGCAACACTACTAACTGCACTTGAATGTTAAAGTCTAATCCATTCAAAAAGTCTTGCAATTGAGCTGTAGCTAGAATAGGAATATAGGTTTGCAACTTATGAAATACTTCCTTCAGTTTCTTGGCATACCCACAAACATTTTTGTGAGGTTCTTGACGTATAACATTGAGGACACGTAGCCAATATTGACCTCCCCTTTTAGGAACAAATTCTTTTTGAAAGGCCACAAAGAAAAAGTCAATCCTAGTTATGGTTCCAGTTTCTAGGCTGTGATATCATACTGCTAGTTGTCCTTTGAAAGTCATATTAAAAAACGTCATCAAGTGTCCTTCATCTTGAATTCAACAATTAAGCATTAACTTTTAATATTCATTGATATGAAGTTCCATATCTTCTTCTACTACAACCAATTAAAAATGGGTAGAGGAAACCCTAAGGCTAGCAAGTCTGGCGTCCTTGCTCTGGGATTGAAATGGGTTGCACCATGGTGATGACAACCGGATTCACTAAAGGAGTTTGGACAATGGGAACTATTATTCCACTTGAAGTGGATGGACTAACTGGAAGGGGGGAAGTACTAAAACTTACTCCTTCTAAAACGGACTATGCGTCAAGCTAGGGATACTAAGACCCCACCCTTGTAGGGATATTGGACCACTCCTTTGTAGAGAATATCTTTCTTCCTTCTTCCTTTTGAAGTTTGGCTTGGCTGTCTTTTGAATCTATCTCACTGCCTTTTAGTATACACTAATAAACTGGTCCCTATTGATGAAGATTCAGAAACTACCACTTATTAGCCGCTCATGGCAAATGCACCACCTGTTGGGACCTAAAATAGGCCCGACACTAGCTCTAAGGCACTATCGGGTCTCTACTACTCACCCAAAACCACCCCACATGGCCTTGCAGCCACCAGCGCTAAGAACTTGTGTTTCTTTGATTTTTTAGTCCAACAAATAATATACCAATGTTACGAAGCGGAACACATGGCAAATCTAGCAAATCAAATCTCAATCATGAATAACTTTATCACACACATAATAGAACTTAGTGGAAAAATCTAACAAATCAAACATCTCAACTATTAAATGCAAACAACATTATAATACATAAGAGGATTTGAATAACTCAATAGATTGATTGAGAAGGACAAGAGAAAAACACACAATTGGGCCCAACCCCTTCCATGGCAAAAGCCATGGTTTGCCATCCTTAATTATATATTATAGTTTTACATAGATATTTGCATTCATATCTTACATATAATTACAAAGAAAGTACAAATATCAATTGAAATACAGAGTTTTAAGAGTCAAGAGGTATGCTTATTAACATGCTGCACTTGCTGTAGAAAATTCTGTACTCTAAATCTTGATGTTTTGACATCACCATCGCCTTGCATGCCAAAACCCCCAAAACGACTCTTGGAGCTCTAAATTCTGATTCCGGATGAGGGATAAATAAAAAAACTTAGTTTTCACCCTATTCTCCTGTTTTGCACGCGATCCTATTGCTTTTATAAAGAAAGCTAGAAAAGCCTTCTAAAACTTAACCACATTAAGAAAATAGCAAGGTATTCCATAAAGAAAGCTTATTTCAATAAAAGCATATCTTAAATCTCATATTTTAAAATAATCTATATTAGAATAAATAAATTAATAATACAAATAACAATGATCTAATTATTACTAAAGAAGTTTAAACTTATAACTTATACATGGAGTAATAATTTTAATAATACATAATATTATATATTATACTTAAGATAATTAATCATAATTATAAAATTTATGCTTGGACTTACGCTAACGTCCAATGCTACCTAAAGCCATGGCTACAACTTGCTCTACACATCAACTAAAGCATTCACAATCGTTTATAAATAAAATAAACAAACAATAGTGAATACTTAGCAGTCTTGAGCTACAAATAATTAAAATAGGTTGGAACATTGTTGTAATCTTAATTTAATTCGAGTGCGCACTCTAAACTCATAAAAGCTTAATTAATTAATATGAATTTTGCAGAATCACCCACTGTGGAATCACCCATGTGCACGTTAATTAATAAAACGTTTGAGAAGGATAGGTATCCCCTTCAACTTCTCGCATAAGGAATCCACCTTATGTGCAAACCTTGGTCAAAAAATAAATTTTACAGAATCCACTGTAAAATCTCATGAAATCCATCGTGAATATGTCTCTTGGCATTATACCCGCGAGGTAGGTATGATGCTAGGAGACGTATTTCACGGTGGATTCCGTAAAACTATTTATTTATCGAGACTCCTGCACAAGGCAGATTCCTTGTGTGAGAAGTTAACTAGGACGCCTATCCTTTTTAGGCGTCTGATTAATTTATTGTGCACGTGGGTGATTCCACGTCAGGTAATTTCACAAAATACATATCAAATTAATGGACGTTTATGAGTTTAGAGTGCGCATTTGAATTAAATTAAGATTAGAACAATGTTCCAACCTATTTTAATTATTTGTAGTTGAAGACGGCTAGGTATTCACTATTCTTTGTTTATTTTATTTATAAACAATTGTGAATGCTTCAGTTGATGAGTAGAGTAGGTAGTAGTGGCTTTGGGTAGCACTGGGCATTAGCGTAAGTCCAAGCGTAAATTTCATAATTATGATTAGTTATCTTAAGTATAATATATAATATTATGTATTTATATGATATTCTATTATTAAAATTATTACTCTATTTGTAAGTTATAACTTTAAACTTCTTTAGTAATAATTAGATCATTATCTTTAATACTATTAATTTATTTATTTTTAACATAAATTATTTTAGAATATGAGATTTAAGATACATTTTTATTGAAATAAGATTTTTTTAATGGAATACCTTGCTATTTTCTTAATGTGGTTAAGTTTCAGAAGGCTTTTCTAGCTTTCTTTTTTATAAAAGCAACAGGATCGCACACAAAACAGGAGAACAAGGTGAGAATTGAGTTTTTTCGTTTGTTCCTCATTAGGAATCGGAATTCAGAGCTTCAAGAGTCATTTTGGGGGTTTTCGTACACTCCTAACGCGATGGTGATGTTAAATATCAAGATTTAGAGCACAGAATTTTCTACAACAACTGCAGCATGTTACAAGATACCTCTTGACTCTTAAAACTCTATATTTCAATTGATATTTGTAGTTTCTTTGTAATTATGTGTAAGATATGAATGCAAATATCCATGTAAAACTATAATATATAATTAAAGATAGTAAACCATGGCTTTTGCTATGGGGGAGGTTGGGCCCAATTGTGCGTTTTTCTCTTGTCTTTTTCAATCTATTGAGTTATTCAAATCCTCTTATGTATTATAATGTTGTTTGTATTTAATAGTTGAGATGTTTGATTTGTTAGATTTTTCCACTAAGTTCTATTATGTGTGTCATAAAGTTGTTTATGATTGAGATTTCATTTGCTAGATTTGCCATGTGTTCTGCTTCGTAACACCTTTTCCCCCTCCTCAAAGGAAGTCCCTAAACATGCTGGTGTTATATACCATGTAGCACACACACATAGAGCACCCCGTATTGATCACCGTGATTCCACTACGGCTCTCCTTGTAACATACCCACCTTTATTACATGACAAGTAACGTTTTAGTAGTTGCCCAAAGTTTACCTTCTAATCGTCGCCATCTTAGGCTAACTAGAATGATCAAATTTTCTCCAGCTCTATAACCCTCAGTCTACCCCACAGGGGAAGCATCTTGTCGTTATCCACATGGAGGACTGACCTAAAGGTTCCTAATTGACCTAACACTCATCTATCAACAACTAGCTCATATCCACAGATGTCCTTCGAGAGGCTTCTTGTCCAAAAGGAGTGACTTTCATTACCCTTGGTTCATGGAGTATAACACTTTTTTCCAAAGCAGACTAAGGATTTATGAAATCCCTCGTATTGCTCTAGAGCATAGCTGATGTACCTTTCCCGTAAGATAATTTACAGTTCTTATTTTGAGACCAAACCCTAGGTAAGTCAGTGAATTGGCCATTCTTAGAGTTTCTTCCTAGTGTTTGTTTTTGGGAAAACCTCTTGACTAACCGAGACCACACTGCAATAGGACTAGATTCATTAGGAATCCATCCACCCGCTTCCCTCTATGGAAGTTCTTAGTTATCTAATTACCTACCACATTATGTGAAACATATAAAAACAGTTTCATTAATTAAAAAGAATCGTTTTATGCATAGTTGTTCGTTTGAGTAATTTACTCACGAAAATACAATCAGAATTAAAAAAATTCATTGATTATGTTCCATAATGTGTGTTTTTCTTCTCATAGAAGAGAAAATTTACAATTTTACGTGCTGCCTTATTCGACACATCTACACGTCACCAAGATCAAATCCACCTATAGCTATCATTTTTAGGTGTCCCAAGTAGAAATTGGGCCATACAGGGGACCAAGTAGTTACTAGGTGTGTAAAGGATTTACTAGCCAAAGCCCCCCTAGCACCCTAACCACCTCCTACTTAATGCGATCCCTATTGGGAGACCTCTCGCCATCGGAGTTGGTCCATGCTTCCACGAAAGTAAAAAAACATCCCTTCTTGGTATGGGGATTCAACACCTATCCTTGGGGGAGGTATAGGGCTCCTCAAATTTTATCTGTTCCAATACTTAATTCAATTAGGATAATCTAATCTAGAAAATCACAAACAAGATTGATGTCTTCAAGCAATTATGACTTCAATCAATCATGCAACTCTCAAGTGATGATTAATGTAGTAGCAATCGATAATGAACTCTTCGCCTTGGAATTTCACTAAGAGTATCTAGATTTTGGGGTCTCTAATTTCTTAGTTTAAGATTTATTATTGTAACCAAGTTTATTGGCCTTGAGTTAGTTTATTTAACTTGGAGATATTTTCGATCTTAAAATCTTTTATCAAAGCTTCTAGATTAAACTATATCCTTGACTAATTTCTTCAGGGTTCGTTCTTAATAAATCCGTTCTAAAAAAAATTCCTCATGATTTGTCTTGAGTTCTAGAATTTCGTAGTTTTCCTAACAGTTTCTAGCCTATAAGAGGTTCTACTAATTTATCAAGTGAGTACTCTAAGATTGCAGTATTTCTTAAGAGACTTATCTTATTTCTATTGAATTCGGATATAAATTATTATTTTTTGAAAAACTTGTGTTATCGCGATTGGTAAAGGGTTGTTATCCGCGCTTGTGACTCCATTAGTGACTCCTGTGCTCGCAACTCCAATTGTTGCTTCCACGTTAGTAGGGTCATTCGTGGTTTCTACTTTTGAATTATTTTTCTTTGAGGCCATGATGGAAATATGATTCGTAGAAGAAGAAGAACATGGCAGTAATACCAGTTGGCAAAGGTGTAAGACTCTCAATGATAATGATGGTTATTGCATGATTCAATGATGTAGGCCTCATGGATGGTTCTTCTTGCCTCGTGGAGAGAAATACTTCTCTCTCTCTAGTAGATGGAATAGGGATGAGAGTAGAGGTATGTCTTCTAACCAAATTGATAGAATAGGATAAAGTTATTCACTGTCTTCTCTTCTCGAATTAGACTAGAAGAAGATGAGAGACCTTCTATGTATCCCCTTTCTTGGGTTGAATGGAATTATATCTCTTCCTCATGCTGAATAGAGTCTCCTCCTTCTTGATCAACGTCTCGTCCTCCTTAAGATTGCTCTTGTTTCCCTTCCTGGTCATCCCCAAGCCCTCAATTTATAGTTTTGCAAGGGGGTAAAATAGAGGATGCTTGCTTTTTAGCGCTTTTCGATGGCATCATCAATAACAAAGAGAGAATTCTTTCTTTTAGTGCTTCTAATGACATCATTGATGATATCATAGAGAGAGCTCCATTTTTGTAGTGTGAAGATAAATATTTATGAATCTATGGGCGAGCACCACGTGATGCATCTTTAGGCGGCCACTCCAAGGCGGCGACCAAGGCATTGACCTTGGCATCTTGGCCTTGGCATACTTGGCAACAAGCTACAAAGGCTTTGTTGGCGTCGTTGGTTGCACGCGAGAAGCTTCCACTAGCTTGTAGGAAAATCTTCGTGGGATGTCACCCATCCTGGTAGTGTCGTCACCCAAGTGCACTTAACTGCTAAGTGACTATCCACTAGGCTAGTTCTTTTTGTTGTTCTATACTACAAACATAGTTTGAATAAGCTAGTCTTGGGAGAGTCTCTCAAGTCTTTCTTTCATGAAGTGGTATATAATACCTTATTAATAATAATACTTATATTCTTAATGAGAGTCAATTTCATCATTAGAGCTAGTTTCTTTTTTAAATGTGCAACATAAATCAATTTTCTTTGGAATGTATACACACATTAAAATAAACTAAGTAATGGGGACATTACACTCCTACACCTCGGAGATTGGCCCCAAGGTGTGCCATGAACATAAAACACATTCGAAACAATGTCTACTATTTCAATTAAACGATCTAGAAAATGATAGATAAACCTCACCAAATAAACCCTAAGGAACTAAATATCTAGTTCTATGGCTGTCAAGAATTGCGTGGTGGAGGGACTTGCTTGAGCTGCTGCACCAAACACACACTGTATACACAAGAGGAAGCTCACTTAAGAATACAAGAAGAGAGATGGAGGCCAAAACGTTTTCTTATTGATTTCTTCTTCTTCTTCAACACACTATGCGATGTACACAAAGTATAGATAAGATACAACATAAAGGAAAGTGGCCTTCTAAGTCAAACAATGCATAACCGACTACACTAATCGACTGGCACTATATCTTTGCTAGTTGTAGATAGGTGTAACAAACTAAGTATAATAAGTAATAAGTCAATGGCCATGCAAGTATCATAATGACCACCAACATGCTAAGTGTAGACGTGTGAACTCATCTAGCCGGGCGGTCCATCATCAATGCTAGCACGTGTTGAGCTTGCCATCTCAACACTCCCCCTCAAGCTCAATTCTATCTCTGTAACTCCAAGTAAGCTTCAGAACTTTCAAAGATTCTCTACACCCAATGCCTTTGTGAAAATGTTGGCTATCTGATCCTGTGTGCGGACATATACCAAGTCAATTTCTCCTACAAGTACCTTCTCTCTCACAAAGTGGTCGTGCACCTCAATGTGTTTTGTCCTAGCATGGAACACCGGATTCCTAGCTAGCTGTATGCTGCTCATGTTGTCACAATGAATGACAACTGGACCATCTCCCTGCACATCCAAATCACCTAATAACTTTTCTAGCCATACCATCTCACATGCTATCATAGCAGCACCTCTATACTTAGCCTCCGTACTCGATAAAGCAACTGTAGGTTGCTTTTTGGTGCTCCATGTAACTGCTGCACTACCAAGGGAAAACATGAATCCACTTGTAGATATTCTATCTGACATACTACCAGCCCAATCTGCATCTGTGTATCCAAAGACCTGTACGTCCTTACCTACCTCATAAAAAAGTCCATAATGTAAAGTGTACTTCACATTCCTCAATATACGTCTAACTGCATCCAAATGAGGCTTTCTAGGCATCTGCATAAACTGACTGACAAGACCAACAACATAGCTCAAGTCTGGCCTTGTGATAGTCATATAAATCAAACTCCCTACTATCCTCCTGAACATAGTAGGGTCTTCTATCTCATCTCCAACATCAACACTGAGCTTCACATTTTGCTCTAATGGTACTAAAAGAGGCTTACATGCTGTCATACCATATACTTGGATAACATATCCAAGCCATACTGCCTTTGGGATAGCCATATACCATCATCACATCTGATCACCTCAATACCAAGAAAGTATCTCAGCTCACCCAAATCTTTCATCTCAAACTTCTTCTTCAAGAAGTCCTTAACTTCAGCAATCCCATTGTCACTGTTACCTGTAATAATCAAGTCATCCACATAGATGACTATGATGACCAACCCTACATCTCCCTTTCTCACATAAAGTGAATGATCAGCATTAGAAATACAAAATCCAATATTGACAAGATACTCTCCAATCTTGTCAGACCATGCTCTAGGTGCTTGCTTGAGCCCATAGAGAGCCTTCTTTAACCTGTACACATATGTGGGATACTCTAAATCCTCATAATCTGCTGGCTGCTCCATATACACTTCTTCTTGCAATTCACCATGCAAGAAGGCATTCTTAACATCCATTTGTTGCAAACTCCAACCTTTGGCTGCTGCCAAGGCAATCATACATCTAATAGTTGCCATCCTAGCAACTAGACTAAATGTCTCTTCATAATCTATGCCATATGTTTGAGCATAGCCTTTTGCAACCAGTCTAGCCTTATACCTGCTAATGGAGCCATCTGCATTATGCTTGACTTTGTAAACCCACTTATAACCAATAGCTTTCTTACCCTTAGGCAAGGGTATTGAGATATCGAGCTCCACTCGTGATATGCCAGGGTGACCGTTGTGCATTTATGTCATCGACTTGTCAGTTGTAGATGCGGTTGGTACACCGCCCATGAATAATAGCTACATGATAGCTATCCTTATCTACTCTAGTTCGTGGCTCAGTTAGTATGCCACCTTAGTTAGTTGAGTTTGGTTTGAGACCCATATATAGGGTTCTTCTATTTCCTTGTACTAGAGCTCTTTTGGCTTACACAACTAAGAAGAGGAAAAACTATTTTCAGCCTCCACCTGTGTGTGTATTACCCCATTGTGCAAGCAAGAAAGCTACAAGTGAGACTCCTTCCTTCTCTCCCACAATCTTGACATGGTATCAGAGCCTTGTTCGTGGTAAGGAGCTCAAGAAAGCAAGCCAAGCTCGCGGTGTTCTAGTAAGAGGAGCAGTGTTGCTTTCATTTTCTGTTTTGGGAGCAGATCTCGCAGGTAGCATAGCCGAAAATTGCAAGAGTGCATTGTCTCAGGTTGAGACGCCCTTCGCGGTGAAGCAAGAGGGCAATATATGCTGCGGGAAAAGGCCTTTAGCCCTTGGCGACCCTGTTTTTTTGATTTGAGGCCATTTTGGGGCCTGTTTTGGAGGCGAAAGTTTTCTGCACGCACTCAGGAAAAAGCCCTGTTTTATGCTGTGCAACCACTGTTCTACAGGTCGGTGAAAAGTTACCACAGATATTGCATCGTATGCTCGTGTGCAGAGACATTGGGAGTTACAGAATCATCCTTGGTTCCTGTATATGCAAAATCGTCACTAGGAAGTGACTGTGTGGTCAAATACCACTTTCGTCAGTTTTGCAGATTTGCCTTTGTGAGGCTGAAGCTATGTTCTTTGCAGTGACAGAATTTTTTGCAGTGTTCTGTAATGGCGTCTGATTCTCTCTCAACATTGTCACTGAAAAGCTTGACAAGAACAGCTTCCAAGCATGGAAGTTTAGAATGACGAATTTCCTTATGGGAAAAGGATATTGGGAATTTGTTGCAGGAAATGAAGAAGAACCAGTTCTTCCTGATGTTCCCAATCAACAGCAAATGCAGGCATTTAAAGCATGGCATGAGAGAGCCAGGAAAGTTATGTACTAGCTGTCTATCAGCATTTCAGACTCTATGATTGTGAATATTCAAGATGCAAGTACGCCAAAGGAGGCATGGGATACTTTGTCAGAAATGTATAGCACAAATATGCAAGCCAAGAAAATGCAGCTCAAGCAAGAGTTGCACAATGTGCAAAGAGAAAGTATGAGCATCAATGACTACCACATGAAGGTGAATAAGATTGCAGATGCACTTGCTTCCATTGGGTCGCCAGTGGAAGATGATGATTTAGTCTCAGTGACCTTGAATGGTCTAGGAAAGGATTATGCACAGTTCCAAACATCCATTTCCGTCCGTGAAAGATTTCCTGATTTTGAGGAGTTGATTGCTCTTCTAATTTCTGAGGAGCAGAGAAATGGTGGTGCATCTTCTTCAGGAGGAGCTTCAAAAGAAGCTGTCTTCTACTCAAATGCTGGAAGAGGTAGAGGCAGAGGTAGAGGAGGCCGATTTGGAGGCCGTGGTAGAAATCAGAATATGTAGCAAACTCAAGAAAACCAGTCCTATGGAGGAGGACGTGGTAACTCTAGAGGCAAGGGGAGCCAAAGAGGTCGTGGTGGATGGCAAAGAGGCCAAAATGCAAACAGTAATGTTGAATGCTACTACTGTGGTAAAATGGGTCATATGACTAAAGACTGCTATAAAAAGCAGAATGACATCATGAATGGAAAACTGCAACAAGGGAATTATGCATCTTCTAGTAGACAAGGCGATGAAATAAATGAGCATTTGTTTATGGTGCAGCACATGAACAATTCTGTGACAAGTGCAGAAGAAAGCAATGATGTATGGTATGTTGACTCAGGTGCATCAAACCACATGACAGGTCATGCAGAATGGATGGAGGATGCAAGGAAAATGGAAAAACCAGGATTTGTGGAGACTGGTGATGATACTGCACATCCTATTGTGCAGATTGGAAAAATTCCTTTATCTATGCAGGATGGGAAAAAGAAATACCTGTCCGATGTATTTCATGTCCCGAATATAACCAAGAATCTAGTTTCTGTTGGTCAAATGGTTGAGCAGGGCTTGTAGGTTAGATTTAATCCTCATGGATGCTTTGTTGAGGATATGAAAAATAAAGGTCGCTTGATAGCAAAAGGAAAGAAGAAGGGTAGAATGTTTACCTTGGATGCAGACATGTCTGAATTGAGTGCAGCAATGTTTGCACATGGGACCAGTGTAGTTGCAGATATTGATATCTGGCATAAACGCATTGGTCATGTTAATGTACAGCGACTTAAATCAATGCAGACCCAAAATATTGTTGCAGGATTGCCTAAATTCAAGGTTGCAGAAATGCATAAGGTATGTAAAGCCTGCCAATTTGGAAAACAGGCAAGGAAACCATTTCCTAGACATGTTCAAGAGAGTGAGAAGCCATTGGAATTAATCCACTCTGATGTGTGGACTACTAAAGCTGCATCTCTTGGAGGCTGTCATTATTTTGTAACTTTTATTGATGACTATAGCAGAAAATTTTGGGTGTATTTTATGAAAAAGAAAAGTGAAGTTTTTGGGCATTTCAAAACTCTTAAAGCTATGGCTGAAAAAGAAACAGGTCTGCAAATAAAATGCCTAAGGTCAGATGGAGGGGGAGAGTACCTCTCAAATGAGTTTGCAAGGTTCTTGCAGGAGCATGGCATAAAGCAGCAATATTCATGCAGTCATATCCCACAACAAAATGGAATTGCAGAAAGGAAAAATAGGCATATTGGAGAGGTATCTCGTGCCATGCTCAATGAAAAAGACCTGCCAGATTTTTATTGGGCTGAAGCAGTTGCTATAGCAGTCTACATAATGAACAGGACTCCCACTGCAGCAATACATGGGATGACTCCAGAGGAGAGGTATACTGGTAGGAAATCAGATATTTCTCATTTGAAAATTTTTGGTTGCATTGCCTATGTACATGTGCCAGATGAGTTGAGATCCAAGTTGGATCCAAAAGCTGAGAAGTGCATCTTTATTGGTTACTCTCTGCAGCAAAAAGGGTATAGATGCTATAACCCTTCTACTCGTAAGTTTACAGTGAGCAGAGATGTTGTTTTTGATGAGATGAGTAGCTGGTATAAACCAGTAAATGTGATTGATGATGTAGATGCACAAAATGGTAATGCTGCAAAGAATTCACAGCAGCAGTCACAAAATATTAGTGGACCTGGAGCGTCCTCTAGCAGTGGTTCACGTTCTTCGCCATGGACAGGTAGATTGAGATCATGAGAATCTTCTCAAAGCAATGTAGATAGTGGTATGCAGGTATCACGAAAAGAAAAAGAGAGGGTTGATCAACCCATGTTTGATGTGAATGCAGGTCACTCTTATGTGGATGGTGAATCCAGTGGCTCAGAACAGAGCATTGATGATGAGTTGGGTATTCCTTCTATTGTTACACCTGGAGTAAGGAAGACCAGGGATGTTTTGAGAGTACCTGGGAGTGAACCTATTTTGCGCAGGTCTACGAGAGCTAGGTATCCTGTGGATAGGCTGAAATATGATGGATTTACAGCCATTCACTATGCATATATGGTCAAAGTGATACAGGAACCAGAACCCACTTCTTTTGAGCAAGCCATGGGAAAAGAAAAATGGGAGAAATCCATGGATGAAGAAATGGATGCCTTGGAAGCAAATGCTACATGGGAATTGGTACCTTTGCCTAAAGGTAAGAATGCAATTGTTATAAGTGGGTTTATAAGGTGAAGCACAATGCAGATGGTTCTGTGAACAGATACAAGGCAAGATTAGTAGTCAAGGGCTATGCACAAACATATGGCATTGACTATGAAGAAACATTCAGTCCAGTTGCAAGGATGGCAACCGTAAGAGCAATCATTGCTATGGCTACATCAAAGGGATGGTCTTTACATCAGATGGATGTAAAGAATGCCTTCTTGCATGGTGATTTGCAAGAAGAGGTCTATATGGAGCAGTCACTAGGTTATGTGCATGCTGTTCATCCTGAGTTTGTTTGCAGGTTGAAGAAAGCCTTGTATGGCTTGAAGCAAGCACCTAGAGCATGGTCTGACAAGATAGGACAATATCTTGTCACTATTGGCTTTCAGATTTCCAAGGCATATTTCTCACTTTATGTGAGAAAAACAGAGAAAGGTATTATGCTACTTGTCATTTATGTTGATGATTTGATTATGACAGGTGACAGTGATGAAGATATCCTTCATGTGAAAATGCTATTGAAGCAGAAGTTTGAAATGAAGGATTTGGGAGAGCTGCGTTATTTCTTGGGCATTGAGGTGATTAGATCACCAAGTGGGATACAGCTCTTGCAGAGGCAGTATGGATTGGACATGCTGTCCAAATATGGGATGACAGACTGTAAGCCTATTTCAGTTCCTTTGGAGCAGAATGTGAAGCTCAACGTAGATGCAGGTGAGCTTCTGGAAGACCCTACTATGTACACACGCATAATAGAAAGCTTGATTTATATGACTATTACCAGGCCAGATTTGAGCTATGTTGTTGGATTGGTAAGTCAATTTATGCAGGCTCCAAGGAAACTGCATTTGGATGCGGCTAGACGACTTCACATTGCAGTATGGACTATTTTATGAGACTGGGGTTCAGATACAGTTGCATGGATACACTGATGCTAATTGGGTTGGTAGCATTTCTGATAGACGATCTACCAGTGGATATGTGTTCTCTTTTGGGAGTGCTGCAGTCACTTGGAGCAGCAAGAAACAGCCTATAGTTGCCTTGTCCAGCACAGAGGCTGAGTATAGGGGTGCAACAATGGCTGCATGTGAGGTACCTTGGTTGCATAAGCTACTTTATGATATGCATCAGCCTATAGATGGGCCAGTTGTCATTTATTGTGACAACATGAGTAGTATACACTTGGCAAATAACCCAGTCTATCATGCTAGAACAAAGCACATTGAGGTGCATTATCACTATGTGCGGGAGAGGGTTTTACTAGGTCTTATTGATCTAGTTTATGTCAGCACAGAGGATCAGGTAGCTGACATATTCACGAAGGCATTGGGCGCAGAGAAGCTGCGCAAGTTCAGAGACCTGCTTGGTGTGCAGGAATTGGGATTGAGCTCGAGGGGGAGTGTTGAGATATCGAGCTCCACTCGTGATATGCCAGGGTGACCGTTGTGCATTTATGTCACCGACTTGTCAGTTTTGCAGATGCGGTTGGTACACCACCCATGAATAATAGCTACACGATAGCTATCCTTATCTACTCTAGTTCGTGGCTCAGTTAGTATGCCACCTTAGTTAGTTGAGTTTGGTTTGAGACCCATATATAGGGTTCTTCTGTTTCCTTGTACTAGAGCTCTTTTGGCTTACACAACTAAGAAGAGGAAAAACTGTTTTTAGCCTCCACCTGTGTGTGTATTCCCCCATTGTGCAAGCAAGAAAGCTACAAGTGAGACTCCTTCCTTCTCTCCCACAATCTTGACAATGGGTACCAAATCCCAAGTCTTATTGGCTTCTAATGCAGCCATCTCCTCATCCATTGTTGCATCCCAATGAGCATAACCAACAGCATCCTCAAAACAAGTGGGCTTTAATAGGGTATCTGACCCTACTAGATCTGCGTACCACTGGATCACTCAATGGAGCCTTTACATTACTATGAGCTCTCTGTACACCTGGCGTCCTGACTGAAGGAATGCCAAGCTCATCATCCAAACTCTCCGAACCACTAGAATCTCCATCCAATCCCAAGTGACTGGTACATGCATAATTACCATCCAATCCCAAATGACTTGTAGATGCATCATTACCATCCAACACTTTCTTCTTTCCTTTGTCCTCCCCTGCAACACTTATAGATCCACCTAAAGGTGTGGGGCTACTCCTTAGTCTCCCAGACCAAGGACTCACTATAGGTGTAGTGCCAGATGATGTTTTTGGTCCACTAAGACTCTGTGATTCTTGTTTATCTTTCTGTACATAGCTATCTTGATCATTATCATCATCCAAAACATCACCAGCAGGTGTATACCAACTTCCCATCTCATCAAAGATAACATCCCTGCTCACTCTGAACTCACCTGTGACATGGTTATAACTATGATACCCTTTTTTTCTCTAAAGAGTGTCCAATAAAAACACATTTTTTTGCCTTTGGATCAAGCTTATTCCATAGCTCATCTGGCACATGAATGTATGCAACACAGCCAAATACTTTCAAGTGCGATACATCAGGCTTCTTGCCAGTAAAGCATTCTTCAGGAGTCATCCCATGAACTATAGCTGTGGGAGTTCTGTTCATATTGTAGACATCAGTATGGACAGCCTCAGACCAAAAATATTTGGGCATATTCTTTTCATCCATTAATGCCCGTGCAACTTCTGCAATATGCCTATTTTTTCTTTCTGTAACACCATTTTGCTATGGGGTATACCTGCAAGTAAATTGCCTCTTTATCCCATGAGTCCTCAAGAAGCCACTGAAGTCATTAGAGAAATACTCTACCCTCCATCTAATCTCAAGCACTTTACTTTTAAGCCAGTTTTTGTTTCAACAGCTGCCTTAAAAGATTTGAAGTGCTCAAACACATCACTCTTTTCTTTCATGAAGTATACCCATAGCTTCCTTGAACAATCATCAATAAATGTGACAAAGTATTTGTTGCCACCAAGAGATACATTCTGTGTAGGCTCCCAAACATCTGTATGTACTATATCAAGTATATTTTTGCTCACTTCTCTATCATGCGAGAAGGGTTGTCTTGGTTGCTTGCCAAACTGGCATGCTTCATAGACTTTATGCAATTCTGCAACTCTAAAAGAAGGCAGCCCTATAGCCAATCCTCTGGACTGCATTAATTTTAGCCTTTGTACATTTGCATGTCCAATACATTTATGCTATATTTCAATATCTACAACTACTCCTTTTCCTTTAGCATACATAGCAGAATCCATTGCAAGAATTCCAGCATCTAAAGTGAACATTCAGCCAACTCTACTTCCTTTTGCGACCAACCTGCACTTATCATGAAAGTCTTCTACAAAACAACCTTTTGCATTGAATCGGACTTGCAACCCTTGCTCTACCATTTGGCCAACAGATACTAGATTCTTTATAATTGATGGCACATGTAATACATCTGTCAGACTCTTGGTCTGGCCATCATACAAGGACAAGGGAACCTTTCCAACGTGTGAAATTGGGTGGCATGAATCATCACCTGTTTGCACATAACCTGGGTTTTGTAAGTCCTGCATCTCTCCAAACCATTCAACATGACTGGTTATATGATTATATACACCTGAATCGACATGCCATACATCATCATGTGTCCCCTTTCTTGTAACTGCATTCATCATATACTACATAACAAACAGACGCTCATTTTTGTCTTCACTCTGTCATGAAGACGATGCATAGTTTTCTTGCTGCAATTTACCACTGCAAATATCATCCTTCTTTGCATAGCAATGGGCTGCAATATGGCCTGTTTTGCCACAATAATGGCAAACAATAGCAAAATTTCTAGAACCTCTATTCTGCCATCCACCTCTTCCTCTAGAGCTCCCCCTACATCTAAAGTTTCCTCTCCCTCCAGAAACCTGCATTTCACCAAACTGTTGATTGAACCTATTTTGTTGGTTATTGCCAACATGTTCTATACCACGGCCTCTTGAAGAGGATTTACCACGTCCCCTTCCTGAACTCGAGTAAAATGCTTGGACTTGTTCACCATTTCTTTCAGATGAATCATCCTGCATATTGATCTCTTTAGTAATCATGAGAGAGATCAGCTCATCAAAATATGGAAATGGCTTCCGTACATATACTAAAGTAACAAATGATTTCAATGCCTTCTCATTGTTAAGGCCACTCAGAGTGGATGAAACCAAATCTTCATCATCCACCACCATTGCATCAATCATTGCTAAAGCATCTGCAATGCTCCTCACCTTCAACACATACTCATTGACATACATTTTCCCTTTCCCTCTTCAGAGCATTCAACTCTTGCTTGAGTTGAATCTTTCATGCCTTTGTATTTACTGAAAACATGCTCTAAAAAATTGTCCAAGTTGCATGTGAAGTTTCTGCATTCCTGATATGTCTTAGCATAGTATTATCAATGACTGTAGATAGCCAGTACATCACCTTTTTGTCTTTCGCATTCCACTCTTTCCATGCTTTTGACTCATCTGCAGTGGATACCCAGCTCTGGCTCCTTTTCTTCACCTGAGACAAAATCATAAAGGCCCTTTCCAATGAGGAAGTTCGTCACACGAAACTTCCATGAAGGGTAGTTGTTCTTGTCAAGATTCTCCATAATGGGATTTCCACTGCTTATCACAAACAAGGATACAACACAGCAAGTTAGTCTTTTGCAATCTTTCACAACACGTGCACAGCACTACACCAAGCAACCTTTTTCACTGATTGCTTAATAGAACATGTAATCTGTAGCCTATTTGCAGATAAACCTTATGTTTGCTTCTTGCAAACACCTTAAAAATTACAAATTCGCAATATATAACCTATGCATCCACTTTTGGTCAATACAGTCGAAATCACAGTGTATCCTGAAACTATTGTCCGTAACCTTACGGCTCTAAAACGGGGCGTGAAATGGCCTCAGATGCCCAAAATAACTGCAGGAAAGATGTAAATGACTAATTTTTAGAATATAGAGTGCTTTGCTCGCACACCAAATCTCACAGCAATCTGAGATTTTTGCTCGATCCTACTTCTGGTGCCTCCACATGCACTATCCAAGAGAGAGAGTGGAAGAATGAGAGATCTTCTTACCCATTGCTTGCTTGCTCGAACCTTGCTTCTTCTCCTTTACTTCAGTCTTTGTAATCAGTCTCTCTCAGTGGCGCGGCTCTGATACCATGTCAAGAATCTCATGGTGGGGGGACTTGCTTGAGCTGCTGCACCAAACACACACTGTATATACAAGATGAAGATCACTCAAGAATAAAAGAAGAGAGATGGAGGCCAAAACGTTTTCTTGCTGATTTCTTCTTCTTCTTCAACACACTATACAATGTACACAAAGTATAGATAAGATACAACATAAAGGAAAGTGGCCTTCTAAGTCAAACAGTGCATAACTGACTACACTAATCGACTCGCACTATATCTTTGCCAGTTGTAGGTAGGTGTAACAAACTAAATATAATAAGTGATAAGTCAGTGGCCATGTGAGTATCATAATGACTACCAACGTGCTAAGTGTAGATGCGCGGGCTCATCTAGCCGGGCAGTCCATCATCAATGTCCGCAGGTGTTGAGCTTGCCATCTCAACAACCTCACACTCTCAATGTCGGGTCATTCCTCATACTACAAACAAGTGCTTTGCATCCAGGATATGATACCATATGGTGCATCAATGCAAGTGTAAATATGATCATCATGCTTAAACACATATTCATTGAACATTAGTCACATGAAAGTGTGAATTAGACAATTCTTTTCATGAATTTCTTTTCCTGCAATAATGCTTTGTTGCTTAAGCTAGCACACACACTGAGCTTCCTCATTCTAGTGGTCCCTTTTTAATTTTAAACAATCATGAATCCTATATGGTATATACCATGAAACATCTGAATTTAACCACTCAACAACCCCCCTACTCCCTACTATTTAAAATTCTACATGTGTTGATAGGTGTAAGATGTGGTTTTTTATCTATTTTTCTTTATTGAAAGATGAAAACTCACTCAAATAAAAAGATAGGTCTAAACTAAAGCTAAGCCTCATGCTTCAGCTTTATCATATATCCACAAACATAAATCTTATTTTTCTTATTTTTATGATATTAAAAACTTAATTTTTTTCATTTTTATTACTTTTTTTATTTATTTATAGAAAATTACTTATAATTATTAATTTTTAGGTGTAGATTGATTACTCTTTTAGAAAATGATTTTCTTAGTATTTTTCATTCCATAAGAACAGCAAAAGCACACCAAAACCCAATTAATCGCATATTTTTCCTTAAACTGTATAACGTATCTGCCTTGATTTCTTGAGAATAACATTTTAGTAGTTGCCCAGAGTTTACCTTCTAGTCGTTGCTATTCGTATTCTAATCAAAATGATCAGAATTTGTCGGATTTGTCCGGCTAGTTAACCCTAGGTCTACCCCGTAAGGGAAGCATCATGTCGTTACCCATGGAGGACTGATCTGAAGGTTCCTGATTGACCTAATAATCACCTATCAACAACTAACTCACATCTAGAGGTGTCCTTCAAGAGGCTTCTTGTCCAAAAAGAGTTACTACCATTATCCTTGGTTCATGGAGTACAATGCTTTTTTCTAGTAGTAAACCAAGGATTTATGAAATCCCTTGCAGGCCACCGTACCTTCCCCCTAAGATAATTTACAATTCGGGTTTTGAGACCAAACCCTAAGTAAGTCAGTGAGCTGGCCCTTCCTAGAGTTTCTTCCTAGTGTTTGTTTTTTGGGAAACCTCTTGGCTAACTGAGAGCACCCTGCCATAGGACTGGATTATCCACCCGCTTCCCTCTATGGAAGTTCTTATTTATCTAATTACCTACCACATTATGTGAAACATATAAAAATAGCTTTATTAATTAAAATTTCTTTATGCATAGTTTTTTGTTTACGTAATTTATTCACGAACATACAATCATGATTAAAAAATTTCAGTGATTATATTCCATAATGCATGTTCTTCCACCCATACAAGAGAAAATTTACAATTTCACGTGCTGCCTCATTCAGAGTATCTACACGTCACCAAGATCAAATCCACCTATAGCTAGCATTTATAGGTGTCCCAAGTAGAACTCGGACCATACAAGGGACCAAGTAGTTCCTAGGTGCAAAAAGGATTTACTAGCCAGAGCCCCCCTAGCACCCTAACCACCTCCTACTTAATATCATCCCTGTTGGGAGACCTCTCGCCAGAGCCATCCATGCTTCTGCGGTGATAAAAACATCCCCTCTTGGTATGGGGATTCAGCACCTATCCTTGGAGGAGGTATAGGGCTCCTCATTTTTTTATCTGTTCCAATACTTAATTCAATCAAGATCTAATCTAGAAGAACACAAACAAGATTGATGTCTGCAACAAGCACTTATGACTTCAATCAATCATGCAACTTTCAAATGATGCTTAATTCTAGTAGCAATCGACACTTGAGTTTCACATGATGAAATCTTTCCCTTGGAATTTAACTAGGGGTATCTAGATTTTGGGGTCTCTAACTTTCTAATTCTTGTAACCAAGTTTCTTGGCCTTAAGTCGGTATTTCTCAAGAGACTTATCTTATTTGGATAGAACTTTTTTTAAGAAAAACCTATGGTATCACGATTGGTAAAGGGTTGTTATCCACGCCTGTGACTCCGTTAGTGACTCCCATGCTCGCAACCCCAACTGTTGCTTTCACGATAGTAGGGTCATTCGTGATTTCTGCTTTTGAATTCTTTTTCTTCGGGGTCATAACGGAAATATGATTCGTAGAAGAAGAAGAACATGACAGTAATACCGGTTGGCAAGGGTGTAAGACTCTCGATGATGATGATGGATATTGCGGGATTCAATGATGTAGGCCTCGCGGATGATGCTTCTTGCCTCGTGGAGAGCAATACTTCACTCTCTCTAGTAGATGGAATAGAGATGAGAGTAAAGGTATGATAGAATATGATAGAGTTCTTTAGTGTCTTCTATTCTTGGATCAGAGTAGAAGAGGATGAGAGATATTTAGTGTATCCTCTTCCTTGGGCTGAACAGAATGATGTCTCTTCATCTCGTGGAATAGAGTCTCCCCTTTCTTCTCGATCAGCATCTCATCTCGTTAAGATTTCTCTTGTTGCTCTCTCTTGGAGGCATATTCCACGGTGGATTTCATGAGGTTTTGCGGTGGATTCCGTAAAATTATATTTGTTGCCGGGTCTCATACACAAGGTGGATTCCTTGTGCGAAAAGTCGATGGGGACGCATATCCTTTTCGGGCGTCTTGTTAATTTAATGTGCAAGTGGGTGATTCCATAGCGGGTGATTCTGAAAAATACATATTTAAATTAATGGATTTTTATGAGTTTAGAGTGCGAACTCGTAATAAATTAAGGTTAGGATTTATTTCTAACCAATTTATTTATTGTGTAGCTGAAGACTGCTAGGTATTCACTTTTGTCGGTTTAATTTTATTATTTTTTAACAATTGTGAATACTTCAATTGATGTGTAGAGCAGGCAGCGGTGGCGTTAGGAAGCATTGAGTGATAGCGTGTATTCAAGTTATTTAGAAGAAATTATCATTTTGATGGGCGTGCATCTTAGGCGTGGGGCCAATATTTATTTTGACGCACTTATTTATTGAAGAGCTTGACACTTATTTATTATTTTGTATGCGCATGGACGCACGATTTAAATATTTGTTATTAGACATCGTATTTGGGCACAGCCTGACTCTTTGGGTGCCCAATCGCTTTAATTCGTTAGTTGGACAAAAGCAAACACAAAAGCTAAAGCATGCTAATTGTAAATTGGGCTATTTTTTGAGCTTGGAGATTAATAATATATGAAATACATGCTTTGTGGAGTGCTCACACAAGGCATGGGGGAGATTGTACCCAATTAGTCTTTTGCTTCATGTCGTGCAAGTCTTCTCTCTTGTTTCTTGTGCAAAAGAAGAGTTCTTTTGTTGTTGGGGACCTTCCATCACTCGCTATGTACGCATACAACATCCGATCTGTGCACCAATGGTATTAGAGTGAAGCTGAGATCAAGGGCTTCTAATCGCTTACCATCTCGGCGAAGGTGGAGCTCCTCATTAGGAGAAATATGGACTCTCTTTTTTGCCCCTTAAGGAGTGAATAAACAAATATAGGCCTAACCAATGAGAGAGCTGGGATTCCAGATTCATGTAACATGAATCTTCTAGCCATATCTTGGACCAAATCTTTCCTTAGCAATAAAATAATGGAAAATGTGGGGAGTACAATGCTGTCACTTCTTGGAAGTTTGTGCCTCAAATTTTCATTTTCTTATTTTTTATGTTTGACTTTTCTTTTCTCCCCTTTTCAGTTTCCCCCTCTTTCTTAGGCGGAACTCAAATTTGTCATATCTCTTTCCCTGCTTCTTCTTTCCTGACGAAATTTTACAGCCTCACTGTTGCTTTCCCTGTCTATAACCCTATAAAATTTCATTTGCTTTGCACAAGCACAGAGAGAGTTTCATGTGTTTAATGAGAGCAGAGCTTGTTTTACCAAAGCCCTAAGATTCTCTTCACAAAACTCTAAAGGTATATTTTTCTCTTCCATAGATGTTCTATGGTAAAGTTTTATCTCGTTTGGAGAAATTTGTGCAAGTTATGTGCATTCTCTGACATGTAATTTCTTTTGTTTTGATGCTCTAGGAGTCTCTTACAGTCAAGAATAGTGATATTTTGAACACTCAACTTCTTCTTCAACATCTTAGGGTTTCTCTGTAAACAAAGCTACAGGTATATTGTCTTGTTTTTTTGTTGCTCCATTGTTAAATTTTATCTCGTTTAGACAAAATGTATACAAGTTACATGCATACTGAGCTTTCCTTTGTTTTTTTACTCCAAGAATCTCTGAGGGTGAAGTACTTTTTTCACTATTTTTGTTTTTTTTGCCCTGTGTCTGTCTATAACTTGTTTGAATCATAACTTCATCATATGAACTCCAAATATAGTCATTCGAATACTCAAAACGATTGAAACATGATATATGGTCGACAAGCCATCTTGGACAGAATTGCAAAAATCCATAAAAAATAGGAAAAAATAATGATTTCTATAAATCACATCATTTTTCTCCATCTTTTGTCTTGGACGACTTATTCCCTTTAAAATAAGTCACATTATATGTTTGGATCCATCTAAGGTGGGAATTAAGTCATCTAAACATAATACTAGAGATTTCAGACTATTTAGTAAACCAATCCTACTTCTTATAAATCCTATAGAGATTCTGTAGTTTTTCCATGTGTGGACGTGCAACACCACGTATACACACATTAAAATAAACTAAGTAATGGGGACATTATAAACTATCTAGTCTCGGATTTTGTGTATTTCACATAAAATTATTATACTATTGATTTTTTATGATTCTTTCAGCATAACTTATCAATCAGAGGATTGGCAATCAAATCCAAGCACTAACCATTTAAAACAACAATTGATCATAAAACAATAAAATCTATCTTTTTCTCATAAAATCGTTCGTTATTATTATGAAGTGCATTTTCTGACATTGGAGGTTCACTGATGCTCTTCAACGGCCAGTCCATCCAACTTTGATTCACGTCTCTCTCTACTCCCGCATCATCATTTGACCAAAAATATCCATCTCAGCCCATCCCCCTCTCTTTTACATTGATCCATGAGAATAAACCATAAGGAAGAGAGAAAGGTTGAAATCATATCTTTTTGTATAATGCATCATTTTTTATTATCTCTGCAATAATGAAGGGCAAGGAATTGATGGAGCTTACTGCCAAGAGCACTCTTCAAATGATGATCTGTAGAAAATTAATTAAAAAATGGAAATTTAGGGGTGCCAAAAAAATAGTTTCTCTCCCCCCACATTTTCAAAAGTTGTGTTGTTTCATTTTTAAGCTTTATTAAGCTTCAATTTTAAGCTTTAAAAAAAAAAGGTTCAACTTTTTGAGTTTACACTTTGACCCAAATTGTTTTTTCGATTTCGGAGGGCAAACAAGCTCAAATTCAAGATCCGTTTGGACAGCTGGCTTCATGATATCAAAATCTAAAAATCTGGCTACTGTCATGCAGTTTTTGACTTCTAGATCACACAACTACTTCATAACGTGAAGCGTTGTGGGGATTAAATGGGAGGCCAAACGGAATCTAATCAACGAATCAAGACTTGCGTTGGGTTCTTGGCAACGAACTCCATCTAGGAAAACTCCAGCTCCTCAATCTGCAACCATTTCATTTTGCATGAAAAATTGGTCTTTGACGTCCTCTCGAGCTCTTTTTCACTTCAAAAATTACCTCTAAAATCTGCTCTCACCTTTCAAGATTTTTAAATATTAAAAATATATGTAAGTAGTATTTTAAAATCCTCCCATTTTAAACCCACATAATACATAAATATATTCATGAGTAACTCTCTCAAGTATCAAGGCTCTTTTGATCTCATCATTCCAAAGGATAACTTTGTAAAACTTGTTCACAAGATTATGTAATACATCTATTGAATAGAAAATAGGTGTTTTTTAGCATAGGGTTAAGATAACCTAATTGCTTCACAAAAGAATATATTCATGCTCTACAAGGGCTATAGAGTCTTTTTTGATAGACAAATGATGCTTAGCATTGCGGAATACATGTAAAGTGCATTATTGTAATCCCCAAGGGCTTTCAACTTGTAAGAAATCTTCAAGCAATGGAGGATGCATTCATTTTAATGGAATGAATTATGTTTGTAATGTTATCCTTTTCAGATGTACATGACATATGACCATGTCCCACTACAATTAAATTATTGTACCAAGTAAAACTCATTATGGTATTCTTTGAGACTTTAACTTAATTGTGTTCTTTAGGACTTTAACTAGGTTTTCTCCAACTATGAACACCTCAGGATCCAAATAGCAATCATTGAGCTAGTGCCCCATTCATTTGTGGTCTAGTACCTTAAGGTATTCAAGCCATCCCAACTTTGAGTTCAGTCTCACAATATTCGTGTCAATGAGTAAGCTTCCAGTCAGAGAGGGTTTGGGGTCTATACAGTTTTGCTCAATGGTACGGTCATATGTGGTGTAATCTACCAAATCAATATCAATATCATCCTCATCTTAAACTAACTAGTCATCCTTGAAGTCACTCACTTCTTGAGTGTTTGCAACTTATTCCTTTATCAAAATGAGGCAAAGAGACTGTTATGGAAATTGAATAGGACTAGGACTAGTTGACAACGTACACAATTACAAAACGTGGCTACCATTGGTTGAGGATCTTGTGTAATGCAAGCCTATCTATTGAGATAGGATAACCCGACAAGGTTTCAATTCCTGAGTTAGGGGCCATCATAAGGAGCAACCCTAAGATTGATTCTATGTGAGGATCTATCGTGAGGATTGAAATATGTCTTACATCCTTCTAATTAAGCATTCATGCATAGATTAATATTGCAAATCTTATGTGAATGGTAATTCTAAGGTGGTGAGAATGTATATCCAATCCTACTCATCCTTAGGTGAGGAATGTACTTGGCCATTGGTTGGGAGGTTGGAGGGTTGTTCGACTTTCAACATAAGAGTGCCAAGATACATCCAAGTAAGATGGTGAGGTTTTCCAAGATTCCATCTAGATGTGAACTACCTCCTTCTTGTTCCCTAAGAAGACTAGATCATTGCCCTAGTTCTCAATGAAGCATGTATTGTGCATACATGGTTTGTTGAGCAACAAGTCATAATCTACACCTTTTGTGATAACAAAGTAAACTTTCAATTATACTCCAACAATCTTGATTGGCCAATCTCTTAAAACTCCTATTGGTCTAACTTTAAATCCATTAGTGGAATGGTCGAGTTCAAGTGTATTAGTTCAATCTGTAGATTTCCCTAGGCTTAGAGTATATTTTGTTTAACTATATTGCTTACATTGGCTCTAGTGTCTACAATTCCTTGTCAAATGGCATCTCCAAGAGTTTCCACAAGAAGGAAAATGTATCACATAACTCCATCCTAGAATGTGTTAACCCCTAAATTACTCAGGGTTGGGACATAGGGGATTCACTAGTAGTAATAAGGAGATGTCACCTGCGTGCAAGAAATATATGAAAATACCCCTTATCTACCCCTATTTATGGGACCTTAACTTATAAAATGTACATTCCTTCCCTTAAATAACCCCCCTCCCTTACACTCACGTGGTACCATACAGTAAACCCTAGTGGACCCCCCGGGGGTTGGGGGTGCACTTAAGCTAGGTTGTCAAACACGGCTCCATTCTAGAATGTCTTAACCCCTAAGGCACTTAGGGTTGGGGGTGCACTAAAGCTAGGTTGTCAAATATGGTGTGATTGGGCAAGGTTCATTTCTTCTACTTAAAATAGTAAGCAGATGATGATGAAAGACATGCAAGATGAATGAAACTTAACTTCAAATTCTATGTTATGTTTACAATGATTGTTATCCTTCCAATAGATAGTGTAGACTCTCCCAAGTATGAGCCTTGTTTGTGGTGGGTTTTCTCTAGGCAAGTGACGCTGTGGAAGTGACTACATCTAGGCTTACGGTGTGAAGCCATGTTAGAAAATCAGCATAGGTACCAAGCATTTTACCACATTTCCTTTGAAATTTTCCATCAATTGAAATTCCCAATAGAGCCTTTTTTACCTTCTGTGAGATTATGTGGTTTGTACGAATTTCCATTTCAAGTGATCTAACACTTGCATTCATTCTGTGGCACTTAGCTCATGGACACTTTGCAAGAGTCATTGTTGCAAAAATATTTGCTTTGGGATCTAGCACTATTAGGAAATAAATAGAGGCTATTGTAGACATGCTTTTCTCCGAAAGAATCTTAGTGAGACATGGCCTTACAACTCCATCATGAGATTGTTTACGTAGGATCATCATAGAGTTTGAATTATTGACATCATTCTCGAATATGTGTGGTGCAATACGTGGGTCCCACATTCATCTTCATTGACTTCTCAATGAACATGAGACCCCTTCACATTATATTGCAAACATGGTTTTCCAAGTGTCTTGTTGTAAGTCATAGTTGATGCCAAAAAGACATTTTGGAATGATGTATGCAATACACTGAGAGACGTGCATGAGTTGACACATTTGTAGGAGTTTGGCTTGTACAATAAGCTAGTTAGGAAGGAGATATTGCAAGAGCCAGTAATCCATGTTCAAGGTGAGGATATTCAACCTTACATAGTTGCAAACTTAGCCTATAAGGCTGAATCATTTGTATTATAAGCATTTAGAGCAATAGGAGGGTTGTATACAAGTGAGAAAACAACTTTTGAACAACATGTAAGCAAGGGAAGGGTGGTTGTAGAGAATGCATCTAGTATAGTGAAAAATAGGTGGTGTACTCTTAGTGAAGTCACTGCTCACTCCTCCTTGGCACCTCATATTGCTATTGCATATTGCATGTTGAATAATTTTGTGCCAAACCATGGAGAGGTAGAACTAGTTGATTGTATAGACCCACATCCAAACAATAGGGAGCTAGTGCATGGACATAAAGATCAAAGGACCCTAGAACTCAATTGTTGCAAGGAGTGCTATTCAAGGATTTTTGCATTAGATCCTATGGAGTTGTAGTAAATGACAAGGTTATGGAGGAAAGTGAAGAGGAAGATAAAGTGGAGACCAATTGTGATAGTAGGGAAGATGGAGTGGATGAAGAGTGAAATATGCTATGTTATTTGAGGCATGTTTTCTTGTCATGCAAATGCGTGGAAACTTAACATGTTCAACTTCCTTTGAGGTATGTTTATTTAAAAAAAAGTGTTGATTACTTGTGTGGTGTGTTTGCATTTTTCATAGTATGTGATGTGTGTTTTTCTTCTTCTTTTTTGTTGCTTGGTCATGTGCATGGTCCTTTGTCGTACATGTGATCTACCTAGACTATGTGCTTGCATGTTTTCTTGTGTGTGTGTATGAGCATTTGCTTGTTTTCTATGTTAGTTAGCATATGTGTAGTCTAGGTAGTCAAGGCCTTATTGGTAGACCTTATATCAAGGCTTGGGGTTGGAATCCCCAAAGATCATAAGAGATGTCAATTAGTTCACCTAATGGATTAGAAGATGAATATGTGCCTATAATTATAATAGGGTTAGTGTACCCCTATTTTGGTTTCAGCTTTGATAGGTAGATTCCCGCATACTTTGCCTAACGAAACCATATTGGTACATGTGCATGTAAATTCGATAGCATTTGGTAATTTTCTGGCAAATGTGTTCCCATAAATTTGATAGGGCTTGATAGGCAAGCTTCCTAAACGAAGAGTTTCATGTGCCCAGGCTGTCTCTCTCTTGCTCTCTTGCTCTCTTGCTCTCTTGGTCCATCTACCATATCTCTTGCTTTGCTCTTGCTTCCGCTTGTGTGTTGCCACTTAGGATCTACCTTTCAACTAGTATCAGAGTGGGCATTTGAGGAGTTCCTTCATCCTTTGCATCAGTTTGGATTCAAAGCTTCAACTCAAGGTTTCTTGGTAGCCATTGTTTCTTCATCTTGAGGTATGATTTGAGTTTCCTAGGGCTTACTTGAGCCTTGTTGAGTGCTTATTGAGCTTAGAAATAGCCATTCTATCCATTTTGAGCGGATATAGAGCATACTGCAAAAGTTGTGGATAGCTATGGTGTTCTATAGCTAGAAACAATGAGTACAATGAGAGCTACAAATCTAAGCACTCACAGAGTTGATTCTAGCTATGGTGTTCTATAGCTAGAAACAATGAGTACAATGAGAGCTACAAATCTGAGCACTCACAAAGTTGATTCTATGCTATTTTTAGTTCTCTATTTTACATAGAATAGAATAGCTTTGTTCTGGATAGCAAATAGTAAATTTCATAATGTTTATTTAATACTTTAAGATTGTTATTTTGATAATTGGATGGTATGGTTATGCTTTGGGATTTGATTTGGATTTTTTAGATCTTAATTAGCTCAATTTTATAGAGGTTTATTGTTGTCTTAAATTTTTGGATAGCAACAAGCATATAATAGTGAGCTTCATGCTTTAAATACCTATTGTACCCGCATGGTATTTTGGGTATGCTACATGTCTATGGTGATTGATATCTAGCATTGATTTATGATTGCAAATATGGTTATGATACGTTTTGGCACTTGGATTTGAGCTAGATTGGATGTACTATAGCTTTGGTCAATTGCTTGGAGCTTGCATACTTACTCACTTATGGAATTAAAGCTTCATTAAACACTTATGCTCCCAGATATATTTGTGATGTGCTTGGGCTTCCCACGTACATTGATATATATATGTTGTGAGCTTTGTTTGCTCACTTTGCATTCTAGATTCACTTCTAGTGGTAGACACTTGTACTTTTCAGACAGTAGGACTCTTTGCTCATATATATGCTCTCTTGTTTGCCATTGGATATAGTTACCTTTGCTTTTAGGTTGATTTGATTTCGTATGCTTTGGACACTAACACTTACCTCTATCAGCAATTTTTCAATGATGTATATACTTATGAGATGTATAGTTTACTCATACTTTGAGTTTGTGACAGTCTTTGGTATTGGTGGTCTATGCTCGGATGCTTAGTCTCACTGCTAGCTGCATTTTTTATATCCTGGTTTGCTAGTTGGATATCCTTGGTAGTGGGAGCTTGCTTTCTTAGCTATTTTTCCACAGTTGAATTGACATATACCATTTTCTTTATTTTAACATTGCTATAATTACAATATTCAACATTCTTTTGGAGAGTAGACAACATTGTACTTTGGTACTCTATTGCTTACAGTTGGGGGATAACTCTATACTTTGGCATTTCCCCCTGTTTTTCCCTTTTGAGTTTGGGGAGTGATTTATAGTCATTTATAGCAGCCAGCCATTCTTTTAGATTATACATTATTATATTATAATTATGGCTAGTTCTTCGAATGATAATGCTATTTTCAATATTGAAAAGATTGATGCCACAAATTTCACATATTGAAAGATGTAGATACAACATGTGCTAGTTCAAAAGAAGCATTCCAGGCCTTTGAAAATCGAATGTAAAGCCCAAAAGCATTGGCCACGATACTTTGGATGAGTTGGATGAGCTATGTAAGTCCACTCTTATATTGTCACTATTAAATCATGTTTATTCAAATGTCATGGCACCTAAGGATAATGCTTGATAGGTATGGGAACAGATATGTAATCTTTATGACAAGCAAAGTCCTACTTCATAGATGTACTACTTGAAACAACTCATGAGCCTCACAGGAAGGAAGGGACTAGTGTATCCACATATTTGAATGGATTTCATTCTACTTTCAACCAATTGACTTTGTAGGGCATTAAGTTCAAGGATAATCTCCCTTTCTTGTTCTTTCTTGTGACACTTTCTAAGCCATAGGGCACTTTTCATATCACGATATGTGCTAATATGCCTAATGATGGTTTGAAACTTGACGATGTTGAGGGTGCCTTACTCATAGAGGAGATAAATAGAAAGAAGGTGGATACAATTGGTACTTCTCATGCATTGACTATTAAGTGTAAACATGATGGTAAGAGCAGTAATGATTGGTTGCTATGGTAGAGACTCATAAAGTCAATCTCGCAAGCAGTCTCACAAGAAGCCATGTGGTCGTAAGGCCGCTCTCACATTAAACAGGTCCACATTAACTACAATGGTTGGATCTATAAACTAGGAAAACAATTAGCTAGGATAGTCAACATACTCTAGAGAGAATAATCCAACTAGAATGCATGTTCCAAATCCAAACATTTCAATGTTTTGATTTCATCTACTTCAAATCTATCTATTGATAAGCCTTGAGAAGAATCCTTTAGACCAAAACTTGTGTGTTGGGTAGAACAATTGCATTTTGATCTAACAATAAGTATTGCATATGGATCCACAAGCTAGGAAGGTCATCCATTGCCATGATATTGTTTTCCTTGAGAAGGAGATGCATAAGCAACCTGAGCAAATAGTTGAGGTACGCATGGTGCTATTTCAAGAGGAGCGTTGTTATGCGAGTGGTGATCAAGACAAGCCTCTCTCACAACCCAATATTAACGAGACATTAGCATGAGTGCGAGTTAGGGTAATTGACTTTGTTGTTGATCAACACCAACACAAAAAATTCAAAAAAAGAAATCAAACTCCACACAAGCCACTGCAAAGCGAAATGTCACACAATGCCTCTTGTAGCTCGAAAACAACGAAAAAACAATCCAGATAGAGCATCACACACTTCGCGTATTGTTAAAAAACACACACTTCGAAAACAAAAAACAATTGCATTGAATTCTTGTACCTTGAAAAAAAAACTTGATACAGCACTTAGCTGAGTTCTTGATCTCTACGGAGACAGCATATCAAGACTCCACACTCGCATGTGCGACCCTCCAGTGTCCTCACATGAATTACAATTTGTTTTGCAAGGAGTAGGGCAAGGCCCTTGGCACCTCTCCCCCTTCTCTAATATAGTTTTTCCTTCTCGTCTCCACACGTTGAGTTTAGCATCATGGGCTTTTTGCTTTTAAATCGTTTAAAGCTTTCTTTTAAATAAGTTTAAGCGTTTTGACGAAAAGAATTCGTAGCTAAAAGGCTTTTGAAAAGCTATTATCAAAGCTTTTTGATTTGTTATTCTCCTCTGTCTCGTCAACTTCACGCCGCCGAATAATGTCGCCATGTCTCTGCGTTTTACAACACCTTCTTTGAATCTGGGTGCGCGAATCTCTGCAAGTAATCGAACGTCGCCTTGTCTCTGCATTCGTGCTGTATGGGCTAATCAGCATCATTCGCTTCATTCGTGGAATCTGATGCCACCACCCTTTTATAACGTAGATTAGTGACTGTGATCAAATACTGCCGCCTCGACCCTTCAGGAAACCATGTATGCATCAAACGTTGGAATCACACACTAGTCTTCTTCATAATAGAGCGCTGTTGGAGATCATACAACCATAGTGACAGCGATTAAAGTAAAACCAAACGATCGCGCTGCACCATATCGTTCAGAATCAAACGAACCTCCTTCCGCTAATCAAACATGCTCTACGCCACCCTACAGCATTATTCAATCTCTTCCGCCATTTAAAGATATCTCCCATGCACTCCGATGTTGATGACCATCATCATCATAGTACTTCAACTTGATAATTAGCCTCGATATGAAAAGTCGGTAGCTTCATGTTTCCAAAAATCCTTCAAGATATCTGATAGCGATTCCTTCCGGCAACTGAGTTTACAATCAGCGCCCTTTGATTTGTGTCTTCTTTTGTGAACTTCAGACCTGCCTTATATCATGAGATCTATTGTTCTCCATATTGCTACTGTGGTTGACAAACTATTGATCATCCTTGCACTAACAACACGATCATAGTATAACCTGTTTTGCCACAATACATAGTATCCCCTTCATCATGATAAACTGACCACCAACCTCTTCCAAATGCCCTCCCAGCTCCACAATGAACTCCATGCCCGTCAATACATTATTTAAGAAAAGATGTAAATTTGGATCCATGCTATGCAACCAAACAAGTGGTGCTTCACACGAAAATATGGATGCATTAAAGAATTGTGCCTAGCCTATCTACACATGCTCGTGCATCATGCAAAATGCAAATACAACTCCTTAATTAGAAATAATCATTATCCTCACCTCTCAACACTTAGCAAGATAATCATTGTTCTCTCCTACACCCACCCAAAATCTCACTATCGCTCAAAACGACCTTCATGACCCAAAAACCCACCCAACCACCTTTCTGACTCAACCAGAGGTTCCTAATTTGGTGATGAAATTCCCAACTCTCATGCATGCATAAATAGTGCGTGTTCATTAAATGGTGCTCTCTCAATTGTGTGTGCAACTAAGATTTAATGCATAGAGCTACAGTGGGCCTCAATCATGCTAGTGTTCAACGATGGTGCAAAATGTGCTTGAACCCAACCCATGGTATGGAAGTATTTGAAAAGAATAGAAGATGAGTCCTGAGTGCAATGCATCAGACAAGTGCAATGTGAAGTGCTCGTGAACCCATTATCCCCATGATGCGCAAGAGAAAACTTACGTATTCCACGATATTCAACAACCATCAACAAACTCTAGCTCCAACTTGTCCAAAAAATACCAAACTCGATTGAAGCTATCAAGTTTTCACACTCATAAAATAAAAGAACACAAAGAAAAAAATTCCTAAGCTAGACAAACACAGAAAAAATCAACTACGACACGATAAAACAAACATTCACGCAAATATCTAAGCTCACAAAAATCCAACCTATCTACGTTTTTTCTAGGGGTGTCCAATTTTCACATAAATGCTTAACACCGTCTTTCTCCTATCACATAGACAAGCTGCAATTAATGCTCTAGCAGCTCATGATCATGATGTTAGACAAGTGTACATATCCCATAACCTATTTTGAGACGGTCTACTAGAGATAGATGTCAACTTGATTGATTTTGAGCCCTCCATTGACTATGTTATGGTGATAGATTCTGGTGAGCCCCTTACTTTTAAGGAGACCATGCATAGAGATGATAGTCACCCTTGGGAGAGGGCTATACAATCACAATAATGCTCATTGTAAAAAAACCATACATGGGATTTGGTTCCTTTTCCCAATGGAAAACATTGTTGTGCAAGTGGGTGTACAAGTTGAAGAGTACCCCTAGACGCCCCTAGCCACCATATAAGGCCAAACTGATTCTAAGGGTTTTTAGCAAAAGCATGGTATTGACTTTGATAAGGTCGCCTCACCCATAGTCAAGATGATTACCCTATCATTAGTTTTGGCCTTGGTTGCTTAGTTACATCCAGATGGACGTTAAGATAGCTTTTTTACATAGGGACTTGTGAGATTTATATGTAGTAGCCTAAGGGCTTTCATGAAAAGGATAGGGAACACCTAGTGTGTAAGTTGAGAAAAAGCGTTTATGGTCCTATTGAGAGGCCCGCTAGCCATGGGGCCTCTTCCACAAACCCAGGATCCCAAAATAGGATAACTCCCTCATCCCACAACTCAATATAGTGCAACTTGAGTTGCTACTAACTTAACTAATCTATCTAACCCAAAGTCTAGACCCATAAATTTTAACTTTTTGCCATGTAGTCACATAAACCTCATCTAACATACAAGTCATAACCCAATTATTAACCAAGCTCATACGTTGTCGCAACGCATTGTTGTGCCGCTATGCACACACCATGTGAAAAACTCCAAAGTGTGGCTTTCTTATTGATCGTGCACACCATGTGAAAAACTTTTAAGTGTGGCTTTCTTATTGATCTAGAGAGCCAATGCCATTTTAGACATTAGTGTTAGTATCCATGGTTCAAATATATTAGTTTTTTGGACAAGTGTAGACAATTTATGATATTTTAGATATTATCTCTTATAAAAATCCAAAACTGTAGACAACTTCTAGACTAGAATGACATGCAAAAGAAAGAATGTAGCTTTCAGCCATCTGTGAGGATTTTATGTAAAAAGAGAGATGGATGAAATCGTGCACATTGTGATCGCTGTTTTCAAGCAGTGGACAGCACTCCAAAGTGGGAGATGAAGAAGGAGTGATCTGGCAGAATTCTAGCCTAGCGTGCTGGTATTTTACCCCCCTTTCAAAGCCAATGGAAGCATTAGATTGGCGATTTGAGCAGCATAGAGGAATGTACTACTTTGTGTACATTTTTATGTACAAGAGATTTGTCTTCTCATAATGGAGAAATAAACTAACAGGCTTCAATTCTATGAGTATTATTCTATGTCTTCAATTTATTTCTGAGATTATTCTTTCATATCTTCTCTTTCTTTCAACCCCTTCTCTTGCGTCTGCTGCACTCCTTGAATCTCCCTTCACCCTGCTGTCTTTTACCCCTATGGTAGACTTTCGATCCCAAATGCTCCGACAACATAGGGTTGAAGGTCACCACAAGGGTTTGGCAAGAAAACTAGACAATATAGATAGAGATGTGTCTTCAAGAGATAAGTAGATTACATTGAATGTTTAAAGATTCAAGAGGTACTTCACGGTCAACCATAGGGATTTGAGAGAGAAGAATGTATGGGGGTTCAAGAGCTTAGACTCCAGAGATGGTAAAGATAAGAGAAGGGTTGAAGGTTTCAAGCCAAGTTCTTAAAGATGTTAATAGAGCTTCCAACCGCATGTCCTTAGCAAAGATCACAAGAGTATTATCTCATAAGTTCTAACTCAAATCAAGCTTGTTTTCTTAACTGTAAGAGCAATCACAAATTATAAAATCAAGTACAATATGATGTCATGTATCATAAACAACTCAGCATCCCATCATTCATACATGATGCCATAGCATGAATCAACTTTGCATGATTACATTCAATGTAGACTATTAGGAACAAAAGCTTATGAGTCAATTGCAAGGCTTGTAGGGCAAAGAGACTTGCTTCAAGAGAGCTTCAAATTAAGTTCCTGATGATAAGGATAAGTTACCACAGCCAAGAAATAGGAGAAAAATCTCCTCTTAATTTAACTCAAAGCATCTATGAATTATCTACAAACATTGCCCTGCCATAGGGGCACATAATACTTGCATATTTTGACAAGATGTCTTTTGTAGAGTAAGAAATGAATTAAAAGAACACTGTTGTAGCTAATTCTCTGAATATGGCTAAAGATATCAGCCCAAATATCTTCCAGAATTTGGCTCTAATGATAGTATAAACTTTCCCTAACACGGTGTCGGTGCGTTTGGTGTCGAAAGTCTACCATGGGGGTAAGAGACAGCAGGGTGAAGGGAGATTCAAGGAGAGGAGTAGACTAAAGAGAAGGGGTTCAAAGAAGTAGAAGAATGCTTACAGAAAGAAATATAAAATGTAGAAGAATATTAACATAGATGAAGCCTGTCAGTTTATTTCTGCATGATAAGAATATAAAACTCTTGTAGACAAAAACGTGTATAAAATAATATCTTCCTCTATACTACTAAGATTACCAATCTGATGCTTCCCTTGGCTTTGGAAGGGGGTAAAATACTAATACACCTAGCCAAAATTCTACCATATCACTCCCTCTTCATCTTCACTTCAAAGTGTTGTTCACTGCCTAAAAATAGCGATCGTGCGTCGCACGATTTTGCTAATCTTTCTTTTTTACATAAAATCCTCTCAAAATAGCTGAAAGCTACATGCTTTCTTTTGCATGTTATCCTAATCTAGAAGTTGTCTATAATTTTATGTATTTTTACAAGATATAAAATCTAAAATATCAAAAATTAGCTAAAACTTGTCCAAAAATCTAATATTTTTAAACCATGGATACTAACACTAATGCCTAAATTGGAATTGGCTCTCTAGATCTATAAGGAAGTTGCACTCTAGAGTTTTTCACACAATATGTACATAGTGACACAACATCCACCCCCTCCTAACCTGCACATCCTCTGGCATGCGTCAAAGTCTTACGGATCTGCAGTGTCAGAAGAAGTATATTCTGCCATGTCAATGTCTTCATCTTCTGCCTCTTCTTCTTCCTCTATGTCTTCATGCTCTTGAATTATATCCAAGTCTTCCAACTCATATGTTGAACTTTCTCTTCATTTGAAGAGTTTGATTCTTTTTTTAGCTATGGGTATCTTCATGCTTATCCTATCCAATTCAGCCAATGAATATGTGGCATTGTCATGAACGACCTTTACCACATACGTGCCAAACAAACCAACACTTTACTATCTTCCTAGAAGCACTGTATTGATTATCTAGGCTCCCAAACAAACATACATGCCAAACAAACCAACACTTTACTATCTTCCTAAAAGCATTGTATTGATTATCTAGGCTGCTGTCATAGACAAGCACCCAGTCATTTTCTTGGATAGCTCTTGGCTGAAGTTGATGTTGCCTATCAAATCTTCTTTTGTTTTTTAGTCTTGTTGTTTTTAACTTCTTAATAGCTTCTTGAACATCTTCAGGCCTTCTTTCTAACTGCCATATGTGCAAAGTCAGCAACTCTTCTCTACTAATGCCTTCATCCCAAGGTAGAAGACTCCATGTGAGAATAGATTCTTCAATTGGCATAATCGGTTGTTGTCCATGCATAAGTTCAACTAGCATATAGCCAATCACTATACTGTGAGTAGTCCGGTCAGCCCATAATGCAAAAGGTAGCATTTTAGGCCATTCTTTGATCTTTCCTTTACAAGATTTTGCTAGAGCTTTGAGAATAGGTTGATGTCCTCTCTCACTCTTTCCACTACCTTCAAGATTGTAGGTTGATGTCAAAGCCGACTTGATACCCCATTGAGCAAAGAAGTTGTGTGCCTCATCGACATCCAATTCTCCTCTATCTCTGGTTACCTTGCCAACACAACTATATCTACAAAATACTTCTTCAAGCAAAAAGTGACAAACAGCTTGAGTGATCTTGGTTGTTAAAGCTTTACCTTCAACTTGATTGGTTAGATCTTCTCTTGCAAGCACTAAATACCACATATTCCATATCCCTACAGACATGGTTATAAGATCAATAACCCATCTATAATGTATAAACAAGGGATAAGTTGGTTGTAATCCATCTCGATGCTTGACCATAGAATACATCTAACACACATAACAGGTTTCAACAAAATGCTCTATATCTCGATACATGTTCTGCCACCAGTATTTTTCTTTGACTTTAATAAAGGTTTCCCATATACCTCTATGGCCAGCCCACAAGCTTTCATGAAATTCCTTCATTACTTGTAGTTGCAACCTTTTATTACCTAAAACTCGAACAGGCGCCCCTTTCTTCTTCTTTGCATGCTTCCATAGATGCCCATTTTTAAGAAAGAAGCCATAAGCTTTCTTCTTAATATGCTTGAACTCTTCATCAGTCCAAGTCTCTTTCTTCTTCATTGTGCTTAAATATTGACCGATCTTCAGCCAATCTTCTTCATAATCTTCTTCAAGGAAATGAACTAGAACTTGAGCAATGCAATGAGCATGCTCTGATTTACAGTAGTACCTTTTCCTGTTCTTACTGTACTTAATGCTATACCATTAAAAAGATCAACTTCACCTACAAGATTCAGCTTTGGGTTTGTATATGCAGCAACTGAAAATGTACTTTCAACAGCCATGGAATGAAATTCAACAAGTATAGATTCTTTAGCTTCATCTTCTTCCATTAGCTCTTCTTCATTGTCATATCTTGCACGTGATAGCATATCACACCTTTCTTGTAAAATGCTTTAACTCGAGGTTGAGAGATTTAATATATGCAATCCATCTTAGCATAGCAATGTCGGGTGTGGAGAAATTGGCAATCGTGCCGAAGAGTGGAAGACAATTAGTTTCTACCACTACAGAAGCACCTATAAAGTATTCAAGATCACACTTTAATGTTGTTACAACTCCCCACAACTCCCTTTTTACTTGTGCATATCTTCTTTGGCGTTCATTGAGAACCTTTGCTCCAAAACGAATTGCATACCTATTACCTTCAAGGTCTTCTTGGCCAATAGCCCATCCTATCCCAATGGGACTTGTATCCACAATAAGGATGATGGGTTTACCATTTGAATAATTAGCCATTTTGAGAGTGGGGGCCGAAATTAATAACTTCTTTAGTTTGCGTAAAGTGAGAGTATGCTCTTTCCCCCAAGAGGATCTTTGGCCTTTTCTTAATAATTGATAGAGATTTTCGGCTACATGAGAAAAATGTGATATCCATACGAGATAGAATACACATGCGCCAAGAAATCTTCTCACCTTTGAAATATTTGAGCATTTTTCTTACATTCTGTTGATGGCATCTATCTTGATTGGTGAAGATTTACGTCCATAGGGCCCACATAGATGTCCGACCACCACTAGGACTTCTTCTACTCTAAAAATCGACTTAGCACCAGAAAGGGTAAGATGTACCTTTTCTAGCCTTGTCAAAATCCTGTCACAATCATGAATATGGTTAACTACAAATGTCCTGCAGCCATCTTCATCAAGCTCCTCATTATTTTCATTGACTTCACATCCCTTGATAGGTATATCATCAAGAAATGGAAGAGTAAGTTGTGGAATAAAGTCCCTTAAGATTTTGTGCATGGCATTCATCAAATGGGCTACGAAGTTTGTTGCACCTTATGGTAGAGTGCACAGGCGGACCAATCCAAGAGGTGTCTTCATTGTGGTAATGTCTCGACTTTCTAATGGAAGCTGAAATTGGTCATATCCTGAATATAGGTCACCCATAGAATAAATTGCTCTACCGCAAAAGCTTCGGCAAACTCATCAACAATTGAACCCGAACTAACATTTCGAAATGTGACACGATTAACAGGCTGTAGATCTTGAATGAATCGTAAGGATCCATTTTTCTTGTGCACAGTAAACCATCAATTTGAGGAAGGTGCTGAAGAAGGTTCTAAAATCTTCACTTTGATCTTCTCATTTAGAAGTTTCAATAATTTGGGCAAATGTGCCCTTGGAACGGGAATGGGCTTAAGGTTCCAAGGCACATGTGGGACCGTAAAAATGACCATAGGAGCCACAATATTTGGATCCACACAGTCTATTTCACTTGGCTGAAATGCAAAAGATTTTCCATGTTTCATTAGCATTTGCATAAAAGAGTGTTTTTTAGCCCGGTGAAAGGAAAGAATTTTCACCTATTTTGAGCTCTTTTATACTTTCACATGTGAACTTGTGACCAATGTTGGAAGGAACACAAAGACTTGGTTGATTTGCTACCCTATCAATCAGCCCTTCACTTTCAAGAGGCAGTGACTTTTTTGACCACTGTCTTGTATTTTGTCTCCACTTGTGCTTCAGTCTTATTGAGTAAACCAATGTCTTCCTGCTCAACAAATTCTTGAATTGTTTGATAAAAATCCAATGTACATACTTCTATGGACTAATTTTTAGCCTAATTTTATGTATGAGCAACTGCATATATTTCAGTCAATGTGTCAATAGTAATCAGTCTTTAAAAAATGTCCAAAATATCTTCATTTTCAGCCATCATGTCATAAGTTTTCAGCACCCTTTTTACATGACATAAATATTTTCTTCCAACTTTAGTCATGGCTGGAAGAGAATTATAACAACCCATACTATTGGTTGTACATACATACAAATTCACTAGAGACACAGTTTCTGTAGCATAAGGGGGTTCAATCTTTTTATATGACGCACTGCTATAGCCTCCTTTTACAGCAATGCAGCCTGAAAACCCTTGAATTCTCAAGCATTAGGAGGCACAAGATAATCATGCAATCGATCTCTATTTTGATGATGGTTAACACACACAGTAAGAAATTGGATAACTTGTTCATTATCCCTGCTTCGGATTCGAGTATAGGAAGAACCATCATCAAGAGCTTTTGTTTCCAAGCAGGCTTCAGAAATGTAAGATTGCCCAAGAATGATAGGGTAACTACAAGAGTCTTGAACAAAAAATTGAAAATTGTATTTTATGTCTCCAATAGTTACCTGGACATTAGGACATACAGCATATAACTCTCCAGAAGAGTTGTTTGCAGCTCTCATTCTCCAACCTAGATCAACATCTATGGGCCATCCACTACTTTCATAGACTCCTTGCCATGACCTTTATCTCAGAACCATGGTCTAAGAGTGCAATACATGGTGTTTCTTTTTCTCCAATTTTTACAACTGTCTCCATTGTTGCTCTTACCCAATGTGTACGGGCGTAGTGACTGCTTGGAATGAATTGGGCTTCTTCCTCATCATGCATGTGCTATACATGACCTTCTTTTTTAGAGATGGGCTACCCAATTGTTTTGGACCAGTCGGCCATTACATTTTCAACCTTCACTTCTTTAATTTTTGCATCCATGCTTTCTTTATATTTAGCTTCAATTGCTGAAATTAACTCTTTAACTACTTCACGTTGAATTCCTTGTGCAGTTAGCTTCTCTTCATCCTTCACAAAGACTCGAAGAGCTTGCAAAAAAGCATGCATTGTTTCTTCAGCATCATCACCAACATATTGTCTTTTTCTTTCGATTACATTAATAATTACATCATGAAATTCATGTTTGGTAATTTCGAGAATTTCACCTAAGGTAAACTCAATTTTACTTCCCAAAATTTGTTCTTCTAGAACTCGTTTGAGATCGGTTGCAGATTCTATGTCAGATTGCAATTTGTAGCCTTGCTGCTTGCCTTTCTTATTTCCTTCAATCTTCTTTGTTTGTGGTGCATCTTCCATATCTTGATCTGGGGTTATATTTTTAGCAAGCTTTGGTTGTTCAAGCATTCTTCTAGTTACTCATTTCGGAGGGCCAAAAGAGGAATGCCTTGGTTCATCTTCTCTTATTCTCTTTTCTTCAATCAAGACTTCTTTATGATTGACGTCAGTCAAATATACAAAGGCAGAAAAAGAATCTACCAGCTCTTTCCAACCAGTTATTCCTCGAATGCACTGATTGGCATTAGTCAAATCATCTTTGGCTACTTTAGCATGCTCCATTCAATCTAGTGAATGCATCCATACTTTAGATTGCACATTGCTTTACATGCTTTCAAATTAGATTTAGTTGGCTCAATTTGCAGCCCATAGGTAGCTACATCAATTGCTGCGCATGCATTTTTTACAGCTAAATCTTCTAATCTTTTCTTCATTCCACCATTGCTAAAATTTGGGTCCAGTGGAAGACCAGTTTCAGCTACATGAATTTTCCCATCTTTCCAAAAGATGAGCTTCAGTGCTTCAGCCTCACAGAAGGCAGAACACTCCCTCTTGTCATGTTGTTGGTTATTGCACCAAATAAAGCACCTCTTAAAGCCTTCTCTCATAGGTCTTTGAGTTGATGATCGTTCTCGTTTCTCAACTTTGACATCCAACTTCTCCACCTTGGAACTAATTTCTGTAAGATTCAGATGAAGGTCACGCATGCTTTTAACGATTTCATCCATGACATCATTTTTAGAAGGAACAGAAGAAGAAAGAGTTGGTTGATTAGTTAAATGAATAGGGGATTTTGAAGGTGGAACAAACTCCATCAATGGAGTTGTTGAAGTTGAAGTAGAGTCCAATCTTAGTCACATCCGCTCTCTTCGAGCAATCATGTTAACAGCATCAGTAACGTCTGTCCATGCAGTCTTGACTCCTGACTCGGAGGTAGCATCTTTTAAGCAATCAGCAAGATTCTCTTGCAGAATGGGATCTGCAACCTTAAGGAATAATTCAATCTTCTGGCCTTTCATACTTTGTTGGTCTTCAGCATCAAGTTTTCCAAATTTACTTTCAAACTCATGGTATAAAGTTGTTGAAGCGAAACCTTTGTTGGGTTTCTCAACCCAATCAGTGAAACTTTTCTTCATCATTAGGCCAGAGTCTTCTAAGAAGAATTCTTCGCGTAGGGCTTTTTTGAATGCATCCCAATCCGCATCTCATTGAAAAAGACCATGAATTCTTTCTTGAAGACCATGCTTGGCTAGTCTCGCAAAATAGCAACTCCATGCATGTTGCGGTACACCAAAGAAGAGAATTTTCTCAACATACAAGCAAATGAAAACATAGAAATTTTGACCATTAATTTTTTTAACTTTCTACCCAACTTCCTCTAAGGCCTTGATAGCGATGGAATCAATCTTCTCTTTATCTTGACTTTGTTGTTGTTGTTGTAACATTTGGATTTGTTGTTGCTGAATCTCCTATAGTATGCGCACCACTTATTGTAAAGTATCTCCTAAAGAATCCCCCATCTTGGAGTTCTCTTACACCAACCTTCATGTTGGGTTCACCAATGTCGCAGCGCATAGGGTTGAAGGTCACCATAGGGGTTTGGCAAGAAAATTGAACAAGATAGATAGAGATATGTCTTCAAGAGATAAGTAGATTACATTGAATGTTTAAAGGTTCAAGAGGTACTTCATGGTCAATCACAAGGGTTTGAGAGAGAAGAATGTATGGGGGTTCAAGAGCTTAGACTCTGGAGATGGTAGAGATAAGAGAAGGGTTGAAGGTTTCAAGCCAAGTTCTTGAAGATGTTAATAGAGCTTCCAACTGCATGTTCTTAGCAAAGATTACAAGAGTATTATCTCATAAGTTCTAACTCAAATCAAGCTTGTTTTCTTCACCGTAAGAGCAATCACAAATTATAAAATCAAGTACAATATGCTATCATGTATCATAAACAACTCAGCATCCCATCATTCATACATGATGCCATAGCATGAATCAACTTTGCATGATTACATTCAATGTAGACTATTAGGAACAAAAGCTTATGAGTCAATTGCAAGGCTTGTAGGGCAAAGAGATTTGCTTCAAGAGAGCTTCAAATTGAGTTCCTGATGATAAGGATAAGTTACCACAGCCAAGAAATAAGAGAAAAAGCTCCTCTTAATTTAACTTAAAGCATCTATAAATGATCTACAAGCATTGCCCTACCATAGGGGCACATAATACTGGCATATTTTGACAAGATGTCTTATGTAGAGTAAGAAATGAATTAAAAGAACACTATTATAGCTAGTTCTCTGAATATGGTTGAAGATATCAGCCCCAAATTGGCCCAAATCTCTTCTGAAATTCAACTCTAATGATAGCATAAACTTCCCCTAACACGGTGTCGGTGCGTTTGGTGTCGAAAGTCTACCAGGGGGTAAGATACAGTAGGGTGAAGGGAGATTCAGGGAGAGGAGTAGACGGAAGAGAAGGGATTCGAAGAAATAGAAGACGTAGAAGAATACTTACAAAAAGAAATAGAAAATGTAAAAGAATATTAACAGAGATGAAGCCTGTCAGTTTATTTTTGCATTATGAGAAGATAAAACTCTTGTAGACAAAAAAGTGTATAAAATAATACATTCCTCTATGCTGCTTTAGATTTCCAATCTGATGCTTCCATTGGCTCCGAAAGGGGGGTAAAATACCAGCACACTTGGCTAGAATTCTACCAGATCACTCCCTCTTCATCTTCCACTTCAAACTGTTGTTCACTGCCTAAAAACAGCGATCACGCGTCACTTGATTTTGCTAATCTTTCTTTTTACATAAAATCCTCTCAAAATAACTGAGAGCTACATGCTTTCTTTTACATGTTATCCTAATGTAGAAGTTGCCGACAGTTTTATGGATTTTTACAAGATATAATATCTAAAATATCAAAAATTGGCTAAAACTTGTCCAAAAATCTAATATTTTTGAGCCTTGGACACTAACATTAATGCCTAAAGTGGCATTGGCTCTCTAGATCTATAAGGAATCCGCACTCTAGAGTTTTTCACACGATGTGCACATAGTAGCACGATAACATGGCTTCTCCTCATAATGGGAGCCTTACAACTTTGAGCATCATGAATCATTAGTAGTGCCATATGAGGGTGAGGTATGGAGCATATCTAACACTTATATTCCAAAGTACTACACTTGATTTTATGAGTTTTTGAAATCGGTTTTCTCAATAATACCAATTTTTTGGTAATTTTTTTGGCATGAATGAACACTATTAATGAAAATAGTTTACTATGCAAGTTATAAAGGCCAATAGGTAAACAATTGACCCCCTATTATAATATTTAACCAATTTTTTATAATAACTCTATGTAATGAAAATAGTTTACTATGCAAGTTATAAAGGCCAATAGATAAACAATCGACCCCTTCTGGCACATAAACTTGATCAAAATTTTAATAGTTAGATTCCAATGCTAAAGAGAGGTGACATTATAATTATATTTGAATATTTAAAAATATTAATTACATAAAAATTACATGAAACTCAATGATAAAATAGTATTTGTTATGCTCTACCTATTGAAAAAATCTAGGTCAATCTAAATATTAGGAGGATGATTTATACCCCCATGAATGTGAATTTCCTCGTTGGGATTGGAGCCTTCTCTCTCAAATCTAACTCTAGGGTTGGTGATAGGTTGGCAATGATATGGCAATCCATATCATGATTACCCTCTCTCCTTGACCTTAAGTGACTCATGCTACATCATCCTCGTGAATCTGCCACATTAATATATGCCCCCTCATCACACCAACTTGACATCTCTCTCTTCATATTGCACAATGGGGTAATGTGTTATTCAAGCCCCATGAAAGAGATTGAAGAGAGATATATGTGCAGAGATACCTTGTGATGATGATGATTGAACTCATGTTTTTAATATGTATACATGAATTTTGCTCACTACATGTATGTATACTTAAATCTTAGTTTTCTTTATATATATAATTACATATGTTGTTTCTTTTATTTAGTTGAGTTTTGAGTTTCTTAAAAGATCAAATATATTTAATGAAGGACAAGTTATTTTGCACATATTATCCGATGCATTTGATTAACATGTTCAATTATGTTTTAAAAATTAAGTGTGATTAATTGATACATATGTGAGGTAAACCATATAGAAAAAATAATATATGTATTTAAGCACAAATAATGTTGAAAATTTTCTTTAAGCACACACATATATTTTGTGATAAAAAGTCTCATATTGTGCTCTATTTGATAGTGATGGATTATTTAAGAGATATCAATTCATGCATTCCATCCTTTATAATAATACTCATATTTGTAGCTCTTTAAGATTCTTTGTTTCGAACACAAATATGATTAAAATTTTGTGGAATAATAAGTTAATTTGCATATAAAAATTGATACATGTGATTGATGTATTCAAGCATATTTAAAAGATCAAGTATGATTAATTAATAGTAATATGAGTTAAACTATATAAAAAGCGTAATTCTTGCACTCAAACATTGACAATGATTCAAAAATTCTTCAAGTTAAGAGTAAAGATTCTCTCTCTCAGTAGAGGAGCCCCAAGAGGAACACCAAGTAAATGAGGAAACTACTGCAAGAAATTATATCTTGTCACACCAACAAGCATATTCTTCATACTTTAATCAACCACAAGAAGAAAAAGAACACCAAGAATAACCAAACTACATAGATCATCATATAATGAATCTCCCACTAATTTATTACAACAAATCTTCAACATATTCTTCATAGAAACCGTCAAAGAACCAAAATAACACAAAGGAATGATCTACTTTGAATGGAATTCATCACATATACTATTCATATTTCATCATCTTCATATTCTTTCTCTCAGTCTCTCTCATATAGATACAATGTTTTTTCATAAAATTTTACTATCGCTCATACTCTATCTCTCTCGGATATGCTCTCTCTCAATAGTGCATTAGAATAACAAAGATGATATTTCATAATCTTGTTTTGGTCATGCATACCCATTCCAAAAGGTATGTTTTATATGAAAGGTCACCAAAGACACTACCATTAGGAGAAATATGGACTCTCTTTTTTTCCCCCTAAGAAATGAATAAACAAATATAGACCTAACCAATGAGAGAGCTAGGATTCCAGATTCATGTAACATGAATCTTCCAGCCATATCTTGGCCCAGATCTTCCCTCAACAAAAAAAAATAAGGGAAAATGTGGGGAATACAATGCTGACACTTCCTAGAAGTTTATGACTCGAATTTTCATTTTCTTATTTTTTTAATATTTGACTTTTCATTTCTCCCCTTTTCAATTTCCTCCTCTTTCTTAGGCGAAACTCAAATTTATCATATCTCTTTCCCTGTTTCTTCTTTCCTGGCAAAATTTTAAAGCCTCATTGCCCTATCTATAACCCGGTGAAATTTCATTTCCTTTACACAAACACATAGAGAGTTTTGCATTTTTTATGAGAGCAGAGCTTATTCTACAAAGCCCTAAGATTTTCTTCACAAAACTTTATAGGTAAATTATTCTCTTCCATGGATGTTCTATGGTAAAGTTTTATCTCGTTTGGACAAAACCTGTACAAGTTATGTGCATTCTCTGACATGTAATTTCTTTTGTTTTGGTACTCTAGAAGTCCCTTACAGTCAAGAACAATGATCTTTTGAATACTCAACTTCTTCGTCAACATCTTACGGTTTCTTTGTAAACAAAGTTACAAGTATGTTGTATTGTTTTTTTGCTACTTCGTAGTCAAATTTTATCTCGTTTGGACAAAATGTATGCAAGCTATATATATATTGATCTTTCCTTTGTTTTTTTCCTCCATCACTGAGGGTGGAGAACAATGATTTTTTAAAATTCAACTTCTTCAACATATTTGGCTTCTTTGCAAAGAGAGCTACAGGTATATTGTCACTTTTTTCTATTGCTCCATGGTTAAGTTTCAACTCATTTGGACAAAGCCTATGTAAATTATATGTATGCTTTGACCCGACATTTCTTTTGTTTTTGTACTCTAGGAATTTGTTAGTGATGAAGGAACAATAGTCTTGTTATAAGTCAACTTCTTGTTCAACATCCCTAGGCTTCTTTGTGAAAAGAATTACAGGTACATTTTTTTTAAAATTGCTCCATTTAAATTTCATTTCATTTGGAGAGAACATTTAGAAATTATACACGTTGATAGGTACTTTTCTATTTCGTTATTATAGATGTCTTCACTAGAGGAAAAACCTCAGTAACATATTTGCAGTGAAGGTCTTCAATAGGAAAGATAGTGGCAATAATTTTATTTGTGATAAGTACTATAAGTTGGATTGGATTTTGATGCAACCAAGTACTCAAGGGAGTTTCAAGGTCAGGCGTAAGGATGTTGCAAACCCTAGCAAACATTGGAACGTTAGAATTTTAGAGTTCAAAAAAGTGTTTAATGAAACAAGTACAGTAACAAAAGTGTTGATCCAACATGTTTATACGCACAAACAACAAGTACTACATTGCAAATTATAAACAAAACAGTAAGTTTTTAAATTTTATCATTGTTTATTCTTTTGCATCAGAGTTGTTTTTAAAATCTTTGTAGTGTTCTAATTCAACCTTGTTTTATTGACAGCTCTATATCCATCAACTTTGCATGAATGACATAATGTGGAATGTTTGAGTGGCAAGTTACATGTTTGGCATGAAGACATAGGTTCTTTGATCTATGATAATAACTCTACAAGTCAAATTGCAACTCAAAATATCCTTTTTTATAATTCATTGTATGTAGTAGAAAGCCACAGATTGCAGCATGTCCCATTGCCACCACCACTATCTAGTAGTGAATGGTTTATTGGTAGCTTGGAGTTTTCAAGAGCATGTAAGTACAAGATAAATTCTGACATCAATAGTGCTATGAAACCCACCATATGCTCCAAAGATGTGCATCTTAGTTTGTTTATTTCATTCTCATTGTTTCCACATTTGTTTGGTTCATGTGATGTTCTAAAGAAAACAAAGATTACTTATCAATGCAAGTGTCCATCCGAGGAATGGATGAGTCAGCTATTGGGTGAGTCTTAGCAAGTCAAAAGAACACATTTTGATGAGGCGATTGAGTGTAGGGTCAACCAATCCGATCTCACATTCACGTAAATATGTTTTACTACTTTCAATGCCTTGATTTAATTGACATATTTTTTACTTAGATGAATTGTTATGTTAGTCGCATTTACTTACCATTATTTTTGTTTTTATTACATGTATTTCATCGCTGGACAAACTATGTGCATTCACTTTCGATATAGAAGATGGCAACTTTTGTAAGGGGAGTGGATTAGCTTGGATCAAGATACCCGAGATGAGACACATACAACTCTCATAGATATGGTTATCTAGTGGAATGGTTATAATCCTTTTGTGGTATGCACAGAGAGCCATTGGCCCATTTCTTTTCTGAGACTGATGAGCCCCTCTGCAACTTCTATTTCAAGTTAGATAATAGAAAAGTCAGAATTCGTAGTGAGCAATCCATGACATGCAAACAATGTGCTTCTCCACATATCCTTGAGATAGTGGAATCTTTATTAAAATTTTTATAAAGAATGAATATAAACTTTTTTAAAATTTTGAGTACTTTAAATTTAGATAATCTTAGTTTATTGTGATCCAAGCAATCGATAATACATACTGTAATTAGTCAATCGTGCTAGTTGAAATCATAATTAAATTGCAAGCTGGAGTTCTATAATCTATGCAATATAGTCTTTGCATAATGATATATTATAGCTCATCTCTTCTACTCATTTCTTAAATTTAAATATTAAATCTATGAAATTTTAACAGTGGCTTTAAAGTATTGAAATAAAGAAACTAAGCTAAGAGTTTTAATTTGAAACTTTAAGGTTTAAAAATGACCTTTATTTAAAATCCTAGATACATAAAAGCTATAACTCCAAACTCATTTTCACTTTCATTCTCTATTTTCCTATACTTGTGCTCTCCTTCCTCCTCTCTTTGTGTGCCATGGCTACCACTCTTGCCTTCGTCGCATGGATTAGCTCCACATGCCACATACACATAGGAGACCAAATATACCCCAGATTTTGCATGACCTTGAGTCTAGAGAGCTCACTTTTCACCATAGACCCTAGCTTTAGTATAGTGGCATCATTTTGTGATGCGACAAACCCTCTTACCTACTCTATTACAGATTCTACTCTCATATGGGTCCCCATAGATTTCTTATATAGTTTACATGCTGGATCGAGCCATGAAAGGTAATAAATCAAGACCTCATGCATGTGGGGCAATAGCTCTATGCCAGAGCAATGCCCATCTCATCCCAGGACCATGCCACGATAGATCTCATCGAGTGCAATACAGCATTTACCATATATATTTTGTGCATTGAGGTGCAAGAGGGTAGTGACGAAGACATTAGTGCATCCTCTCAACCACAGCTAGAGTATTTCAAGAGGGATCCTGAGGACATCGCACTCGATCCGATCGTAGATGTAGCACAAAGCTTAGCCATTGTACACCCACCTCCTTGCCCTAATGAGACGTCGACATGCAATGAGCCACCCCTCACTTCTCTCCATACTATCATCATCAAGGGTATCTACTCACGTAGGATGTACTAGAAATTTTGGAGCTAAGAGAAGAAGAACTATATTGTATCATGGTGCGTGATGCACCTAATGATTTTATAGATTTTGATATACAAGATGCCCCAGTACATGTTGATGAGGTGGCTCGATATGATGGCACGAGTGTTGATGACATCTCTTCCATTGTGAGCATCCAAGAGAGTAGATTGAGGATGTGGCACTATAGTATGAGATCTTAGATGAGGAGTTCGAGTAATTGCAAGAAAGCATTTTTTGAACTTGACCCAACTACACAATACCTTTCCAAGAGAGAGACGAGGGTGGCCCAGTTGCAAGAGCAAACCTGGATACTCCATTACAGTAGTAGATAGATGATCGAGAGAAGGTAATGTTATCGGATTCGCATGCAAATTTACCAATAGGGCCTCTAGGACATCGCAACCATCGGGATGAATTTTTGCCAAGATTGGGCCCCCAGAGCAGTCTTAATCCTCCGACCAGTGCTGCTCTAGCGGTTGATCCTAGCAAAAATTCATCTTGATTCAGGCCCCCAAATGCAAGCCTCCAGCTAGGGCTGCTCTAGGGGCCCGATCCCAACAAAAATTCATCCCGATGGTCCAGATGCCCTAGAGGCCCTACTGGTAAATTTACATGCGAATCCGATGCATATATCTTTAGCACACTCCATGCATAGTGAGTCTAACATTTTGAGTCTGAGATCGAACTCGTGTGATGCAAGACATTGTCTATATAGATGAATTTTCATCGAGACAAGGTAGCCAATTTAGTAGCCAAGGGTGCAGGACTTGACATTGAAGAAGTATATCAGTTAGCTTGTGAGTGACATTATTTTATTTCATAAGACATGCTCTCTAGCTTTTGCTAAGAACTTCCTGAAGTTGGGCCCTTCAAGACTATCCCAACGAACTCTAGCTTTGAGAGAGTAGTGTTGCTTCAACGTTCAAAGCTCCTCTACTTATTCTCTAGTCCTAGGTCTGGGCCACTTTTTTCCATGGTAGCCCATGGCATGGTTGCTGGTGTTCAAGACCCCAATGCCATTAGGCAAGAACTACTAGGGCAAAATGTGTTGCTACCTATGATCAAGAATAGCTCAGACCATGGGGAGTGTAGCTCGAAGAAGCCTAGGAGAGAGTAGATGTACTTATTGCCAAATGATATCTCATCACCAATGTAATGCACTTTGTAATATTCTCTTGAAGTAATAAAAACCGGATTTGCATGCAATGTAGTTTGTCATATGCATTTTCTATTATTATTTTTTACTTGAATGTTACGTTTATTTATCAAATTTATAAGAAACATGATTCGTACCCTAAATTTAATACGTAGTGCTTTATCGAGTTCGTGCGCAACATGTATTTGTTCAAATGCATGTAACGATAACTCAAAGACATAAATAAAACCGATATTTGTTGGATTTACATGCAATGTAGTTTGTTATATGCGTTGTCTATTTTTGTTTTTTACTTGAATGTTATGTTTATTTATCAAATTTATACACAACACAATTCGTATCCTAAATTTAATATATAGTACTTTATCAAGTTTGTGTGCAACATGTATTCGTTCAAATGCATGTAACGATAACTCAAAGACATAAATAAAACAAATAACAAGTGAATAAACAAAAATAAGATGCACCAAAAAATTTGTATTCATATTCATAACATTTTACATGGGATCCATTGCAACCAGGGTTTTATAAAATCTCTTTGGAAGCTACATTTTGTATATAGTAGTAACCCCTATTGTTGTTGATCTCCGCGAGGACTATCCTTCTATCACTATAAAACCCTCACTATCCACAAATCCCTATCGATGAAGGTGACTCTCCTTGCATGCAATGCTACATAGATCGAGTCTCCGAACAAGCCGATGAGATAAGCTTTGGCAGCTTCCTATAGTGCAATGAGGGATTTGGGCAGTCCAACGATCTAATTGTTGCAAGTGTGATCCATTTGATAAGTACCTCCTAATGTTCTTAATTAGTATACTGTTCATAATCTTTCGCACTAGCTTCTGGAATGAAACCTTTGGTATCAGGAGGTGCATGGTCTTCTAGTAATGGCCGATCTCACAAAGAGCCAATGTGCTTAGCCTCCATCAACGCTTATGATACTAGTGTGGTAGTGGTGGTGTAGCTGGAGGAGGTGGCTTGTGCATGGGATTTCTAGGGGGATATCTCTGGGCTACTTGCTTTTGGTGTGTGCCATGTCTTCTAAGAGAGAAAACTCAAAAATCAAAAGTGAAATGTGTAAAATGAGGTGAAACTTTAAACTCATAGCAAAACTTTTAAAAAACCCTTAAACTTGAATTAATGTATCTAGGCTTTGGAAAAATATGAGCAATGATCTGATTGATGTGAAATTTTACATGTGGACTCCTCTAGGACACATCAACTACCCAAAAAAAAATTGGCCTCCGAACACAAGCCTCCGAACAAGTGTCCCAGCGGCTTCTGATGGGGCTAATTTTTAATATCCATGAGTCCTTATGATGTCCCGACATGTGGGTGAAGTTTCACCAAATTTTGATTTATAAAATTGACAGTTCGATCATTTTTTGAAAATGAATTAACTGGATTATACTTCACTGATAACAAAAAAACTCACCACCAATTGTGGCAATTGTATATTAAATGTGTTGTCAACCAAACTACGTGAAATATTAAAAATTTAAAAATTCACAAAAAATAAGTCATGGGTCAAATGGAATATCTCATATGGGATATAGTGTTGCCAAATCGCTAAATACAATAAAGATATAGTGCATCGGCCCATGTAAAACTAATCACTAATATGTGCGTGATTGCGCATTGAATTTATCCTCAACGAAACTACTTTCCAAATTAGAAACTTGGAAATATGCACAATGCAAATCATGGAAAAATAGAATATCAAATATTGGATTTGGCATTATGAAACCATGAAATACACGGTAGATAGTGTATCGCACCAAAGTACAACTAGAGCTAGGCAAAATTTAGCTCCATTTTACAAGTCATTACTATCAAATACTTGAAAGTTTGCTGGAAACATAACCCAAAACTAAGCTCCTTACAATCTACAATCAAACCTAAGTTAAATACAAGGCAACTTCTCAAAACCTATTGTTGACATTAACATTAAATGCATCCTTGTTGTTGTAGATCCTACGAAGAATAACCATACCTATGGGCTTAATAGTGATATGGTGGGCGGGCATGAATGGCTAAAAGTTGACAATCACTCATTAGATCAATCAATTAACTTCCATATGCTTCTTGGAGAGCAAGCAAGGCTTGGCTTGACCATCACCCCACATTCCTTGCCTAGTTCCTTGAAAAGAACTTGTGATGATGCCCTAACTACATATCTTGTAGTATTTCTCAAACCAACCTAGAGAATAATGTCTTAGGAATAATCAAGTTGGCACTCTTCTGGAATTTCCTTATCTCACGTTAGCACAGTTGTGCTTGATGTCCATCTTCGCTTCTTATATGTTGGAGGATGTATATTACCAATTGGAGCAATAGTGGGAGGTGGAGCAACTGGAACATGTGGACCACCATTTTTGGACAATGGAAAACCATCATTATTGACCACACTAGGGCCACCATTGTTGGACATAGTAGCACCACCATTATTTGCTGCAGTAGGGCCACTGTTGTCAGCCACCAAGGGGCATTTTTTACTCACAGTACACTCACTACATTCGAAAGAGTGTTGAGCTCTTAGTCTTACATGCGCCTTCTTGATAGGAAGCTTGGAACGTGGCATAGTTGTGATGATGAAGGATAGAAAGGTGGAGGGTAGAGTGAAGAGTAATGGAAAAAAATGAAAGGAGAGACTTGACTTAAGTACAAAAATTTTAAACTTACTGTGGTGTAAATGAACTTTAAAATTATCATTTCATTTCATTTCTCCACCCCATCCCTACCTCTCTCCGTCTCCTACCACCCCCCTCATGCCCCTCTCTGTCTAGGCCAGTGAATGTTCCAAAGTTTGGAATTTTCATATCTTTGTCTTAGGATTTTGAAATTGACTTTTCATAATTTAAAAACATAGTTTGAAATCGACTTCAAAAAACATAGTGACAAACCTTTGAAATTTTAAACAAAATTTGCAAGACATCTCATGTTAAAGATAGGAGTATTGATGTGTCATTTCCTTAGTACCTGTTGAATAGCATCCTGCCATGGCATAAAGAGAAGCTCAAACCGGCCAAGAGAGGCTACAAATATACTTTCTAGCCACAAAAACCTGCAAGAAAACACTCCTCTTCTCACCAAAAACCATATCCCCAAAACACTCAAGAAAGAGGCACATAAGAGAATAAGATATCCAACCCATCCTCACCCTCTTCCTCTTCCTCACTCTCCATGAGATCTTGCAAAGGAGCACAAGAGGGAAAGAAACAAGAAAAGATAAGAGTTGTGCCAAAATGGGAGAGAGAGAAATAAAGCATGAGAGGAGAAGATAAAGGACGAGAGAGGGTGTAACCACCTCAACCTCCCACCTCCGCGAATCACCCAACAAGCCTCTTCCTTTTCCTTTCTTGATATTACAAAATTCAATTTGCATACCTCTTGGCTAAGGTCTAAATACCCTTTATTTTAGCATGAGACAAAAGGTATTGACCATCCCTTTCCCTATCACAATATTTTATCATGTGAGCCTTTTAGACTACACATTTTACATTCCTTCATAAATGAAATTTTACCAAGAGTTACAAAAGCAAAATGCTATTTCACAAAAGATGTTCCCATGTTAAGCACATTATGGTGCCTTTATGTGCACAAATTTGGGGGTTATCATTCCTCCCACGCTTAAGTGTGAAGCGTCCCCGCGAAAAAATTTAAAAAAGAACCATCTTCATCTTCATCTTTGTCTTCAATATTCATTTCTTTTCTTCATCATCTTTGAATTGTCATTGGATAGGGAAGGAAAATAACACACAAAATAGAATCACAACTAGGACATTGAAGCCTAGGTCACAAACACTCCACAAGAAAAATTCACCAAGCACACAAAAGATAGGGCTTTCAACCAACTTGCACACAATAATAACTTCACATTTAGGATAGAGAGAAAAACAACCACACCATGAAGCTCATAATAAAAACCCGAGAAAGATATAACCATCCAACATTCCCTCACAAAAGATATTGCAATTACTCACTCCACCCGATTCATTTGAAAAGGAAAAGAAAGGCAAGTTTTACTACATACACATAAATGACAAGAACTAACATTTACTAAAAGGCAAAGATAATGGAAAATGGTGTGTATATTGAAAGGGGTAATCCTGGTAAGAGAATAATAAACTCAAGATAAAATTAGATGTGCACATGAACAACCACAAAGAAGGATAAATATTCATAAAATTCAAGGGTTGTTAAGGTCAAAGGTTAAAGGGTTTTTTTAATAAATATGATTGCAGCGGTCAAGATAAGTTCACACCTTGCTACGTAATGGATAAGAGGTGGTGGAGATGAGGATTTTTGATTGCTTGCTGCAACCACCATATCAAATGTAGAAGATTTGGGACGTCGATCTTGCTGCCAGGGCTAGGGCACATGTATCTCCCTGTTCCGCAAATTGTTGTCTAGAGTCTCTTCTCAATTGTCTACAGGTCTGTTTGCAAGTTACAATGGTCTATAGACATGCGTGTTTGGAGGTCACTATCCGCAGAGCTCACATGCCTAGTTGACCCTAGTTGTGTACTGTAGGTCCTCTCTCTCTCTCTCTCTCTCTCTCTCTCTCTCTCTCTCTCTCTTTTTGGCACCAAGAGTGATGAAGCTTCTATGACGTATGGGTAATTTGCGTCCAAGTTACAGCTGTGAAGTCAATACCTTGGAGACTTGACTTGCAGCATGCACACCCGAGAAGTCTTCATCTAGTGCTACATCATGGGATATGGGAGAATGAAACGCACACAAGCATTGAGAGAGAATGGAGATGCCAAAATGAATAATGGGTGGAAGGGTTGGTGATAGAGAGGCACCAATAAACAAAGGGTAGTTGTTGGGGTAGGGAGAATACTAGTTAGTGAGAGTGGATTGGGACGAACGGAGAGGAGTGGCCAGAAAGGAAGAAGGCAACAAAATAAGGAGACTAAGGATAGGGGAAGTGAAATGGTGGAGATTGAGAGGTCGAAAAGCGGGTTCGCAGAGGAGGTGACAAAGGAGGAAGGAGGAAAGTACAGATCATATGTTCATTTTATTTTTTTTACATAACTATTTGAAAGGCACAATTTTCTCAGCAATCCACCATTTTTCTCTATCTTCTCATTAATAAAATCCTCATGTTCTTCTTGAGAATGCACCCAAGGATGAAGCAGTCCATGACCCAAATCTAATTGTAAACCTTTGAATTTCTTACTAGCTCCATAGCCACCTCTTCTTCCTGGCTAGTGCACCAAATGAACATCAACCTGCCATGGCACAAAGAGAAGCTCAAACCCACCAAGAGAGGCTACAAATATACTTTCTAGCCATAAAAACCAGGCCTTCCTTTATTCAAACTGTCACTAAAAGAATAAAGAATAAGTGACTGTGACGCGCACTCTCCACCTGCATTGTATAGTGGCGGGTACTGTCAATTTAGTAATACACGAGCGGCTAGGCGGAGGCGCCTTTACCCCCAACATGATCAACATGGGAACATCTTTTGTGAAATAGCATTTTACTTTTGTAACTCTTGGCAAAATTTCATTTATGAAGCAATGTAAAATGTGTAGTCTAAAAGGCTCACATTGTGCTAGGGAAAGGGATGGTCAACACCTTTTTTCTCATACCAAAATAAAAGTTCTTTAGACCTTAGCGAAGAGGTATGCAAATTCAATTTTGTAATATCAAGAAAGGGAAAGGAAGAGGCTTCTCGGGTGATTCGAGGAAGTGGGATGTTGAGGTGGTTACACCCTCTCTCTTCCTTTATCTTCTCCTCTCACGCTTCATTTTTCTCTCTCCCATTTTGGCACAACTCTAATCTTGTCTTATTTCTTTCCCTCTTGCAGCTCCTTTGCAAGATCTCATGGAGAGTGAGGAAGAGGAAGAGGGTGAGGATGGGTTGGATATCTTAATCTCTTGTGTGCCTCTTTCTTGAGTGTTTTGGGGATATGGTTTTTGGTAAGAAGAGGAGTGTTTTCTTCCACCATAGCTCTCACTGCCAAGCTTCTTCCTCCTGGGTTCCACTTTCTTTTCAACTGGTATCAAAGAAAAGGCATTGGAGCTTGCTCAGCATTTTCTTCAGCTCGGATTTGAAGAGCTTCAACTCGAGCTTCAATGGCAGCCATGGCACCTTCATTTGCAGGTATGTTTTGATCTCACGCCTCCTCCCCGAGCTTCCGAACCTTCAATGGCTTCTTCCCGGGCTGCATTGGAGCCCCCTTGACATTGCCAAGTCCCCTGAGGGCTGTTGAAGACCCCCCAGCCCCCAGGAATAGGCAGCACAATTCTTGGCGCATTTTTAAGGGGTTGGGTTGATCTGCTCCCCGGCATTTCCCTGCTTCTCCTTAGCTTCCTGGCACTCTTGGCAACCTTCTCGAGCATTGCTTGACTCCGCGACATTAGTACTTGACTCCTAGTGATCAATTCGAGTGCTTCCCCCTTCATCCCTTTGTTGTATACACAGTCCCAGGACTATCAAAACAAGGCAGCGCTTGACACTTACTGTTTGATGCTTCTTGGCATTGCCCGTTTGATGCCTATTGATGCCCGATGATGCCCGGATGTTATGGGATGCTATGTTTATGCTTTGGGACTGATTTGAAACAGATTTGAGCACCATTTGAGCTTCATTTAACAATAAATTTCTTGTTGTAATACAATGGGCTGAAGCTCATTTACTTAGTGTATGCATTGGTTCATGGATATGGGATGCTTCGTGGAGGTTTGAATGATCATACTGATGTAATTGGAGGTTGTCAAATGCTTATTCTTGGTTTTGAAATGCTTTTGAGCTTGGATTAAGCTCCGACTTGGTTGTTCTTCACTGGCATTTGGCTTCAGTTGACATGCTTTGGACCAGTCTATGCCTATGGTCACTGCTTGACATTTAAGCTTCTTGCATTTATGCCTTGGTTAGATATGGATGCCACTTGGTTTGCCCATGTTTGATAGTTACTTGGAGCTTCATCTTCAAATATATTTGAGCATTTTGGATCTATTGGGCATTACATTTTGTTGTCACTTGCATGCTCTTTGAATGCTTTCAAGCTTATGCTTTACTGGTCTAAGATAGCTTTAAATTTATGCTCTGGATGTACCCTAATGGGATTTGGCATGTTTGATGCTATGTATTTGATGTATTAGAGCATTGCTTGCTCTCTTTGCATCTGACTTCACTTCTAGTGGGAGCCTCTTGGTATATTCGGATGTACACAAAGTCTTATTTCCAGATGAGCTTGAGCTTGTGGGACAATTACATGCATCTGCTCCCTTGAGAGCTTTATGTATGTAGTTTGTCTGTAGTGGATTAATTTGATACGCCTATTGGGGCACGCACCTATCTCTATCACAGGTTTGTCAGTTTTGTATGCATCTTGGATGGTTATGTATTGAGTTTCTTACTCTATCAGTTGTGCTTGTGCTTGGTCTTCTCTTACCCCGAGAACCATTACATGCATGACTTTTAGAACTATGAGATGTCTTTTGCCTACTGACAGGTGATTGGTTTGATAGTTCTTGGTACCTTCTTACCCCTGGAAACTCATTCTTGGATGTATCTTGCTACCTGGTACTTGTAGTGACATATGTATTAAAGATTGCTTCATTTTGGGACAGTTTTCCATACTTCTGTCTACAAGCACTACAAGATATAGACCTTATAGTGACGTTTAAAGCGACGAAAATTCAAACAACAAAATTTGCCCCCGTCGTCGCAAAAAGCGTCGTTATTGACGACGCCATAGAATCGTCGCTATAACCGTCGCTATATGCGTCGCAAATGCGATGCATATAGCGATGCATATAGCGACGGTTACAGAGTATTTGCGACGTTGATAGCGACGGCAATAGCGACGCGTGCAGTAAATTTGCGATGCAAATAGCGACGGTAACAGAGAAAAAAAAATTTTTGTGGCAGGGCAGCTTATAGCACTGTGTGCTGTATGAGAGCCATACAAAATAGTTTCTGCACTACTTCATACAAAGCATTTGCAAACAAAAAGAATGTATACTGAAATCATAAAACTGATGGATGAAATAAATACATGATATCGCATAAAATGCGATTGGTACAATCATAAAACAATATCACTAATACATAGAAAATGTCTACATAGATCGGGCGACTAAAAACTAAAGGTATGTGAGCTCTAAGGATCCAAGGGCGAGCTACAAATCGTCGTCCCCCGAAAGCTCTTCCCGCTGTAAAGGAGCATCAAACGGATTCTGCAGAAAAAGAAACAACATATCAATCCACCATACAATAATGCATTCAAATATCTCATGGTAACTACGGACAAGAAAGATGAGTGACTTACTGGGCCGCCGCGTCTATACAATCGGTCGATCAATGATCTGAGACCGTGCCTCTCCGCATATCGAGTCTCAAGGCCTTGCGGATAGCGATTTGTAATGGAGTGCTGCAAAGAAAACAAAATGCTAACTGTTAGAAACATGATTGTCAGTACAAAGAATATCTCAAAAAAACAAATAAGCAAAACAAAAGAGAATCTTACAAAGTCCTCCAAATATGTCCTGTGGCCGCCACTCCCAAGATGATGTACCGATCTGGCCTCGATTCGTGCCCTCGCCGCCTCCCGCTGCTGACTCCAACGTCCTGGCGAATTTGTAGCCTCCTCCCTCAGTCGGTGCCAGTCGTCTGCATCTAACCACTTGGGCTTTGGAGCCCCACTCTTGATTGCCTTGCGTGCGTCGGATCGTCTATGTGATATGTATGCACGCATGCAATCCATCATCCAGCCCATAGAGAATCTATCCACTGCGGCTGGCACCGGGAACTTCTCGTGCAAGGATGCTACTATGTACTCCTTGCTCCCCTCCGGTATGTTCCTCCAATGATTCAGGACGTTGTGCCGAAAAACTTGTTGGCACAACTCCCTCATGCGAGCCATCACCCTCCTCCCCTCATCATTCATGATGATGGCTCCTGACCTGCCATCCACTAGGTATCCATAATCCCTAGGAGTGTGCCTTGTATGGGCCCTCTCCCATCTTCGTCCACGCTCCTGGGCATATCCAGGAGATCCCTGAACATCCGGTGTACCGATGGGGGTACCCTCTCCCGGAGTGCCACACAAAGGGGTGCCGCCAGAGGGTGTGCCACCAAAAGGAGTGCCACCAGAGGGGGTGCCACCAAAAGGAGTGCCACCAAAAGGCGTGACATCTGCCGACGGCTGCGCAAAAGCCGGAGTAACTGGAGTGGACGTCCCCACAGGTGTGACAAATCCTGGCGGTGACCGAGCTCTAGCTGAACGACGAGACGGAGACACCGCGTCCGTGTCTCCACAGCAGCACCCCCTGATCCTCCTGCAGTCGCAGTCCCTCCCTCTGGCCCAAGTCGCGAGCGTCGAGATCGTCTACTCGAAGCTGAAGCATCTGATCGCGCCGAAGCTGATCTAGCAGAGCGTCCTGACGAAGAACGAGACAGCTCCTGATCTGCTATCTCTCTGAATCTCGCGAGCTGATCTGGAGACATACATGCCATCATCTCCTGAAACTCCTCATCGCTCATCCCTCGACTCATCCTGAAAATGTCGATACCTGCACAGATAAAAAATAATGTTAGAATAATCAATTTAAACTATACAAAGCACATTAATAAAATCATTTTTGAAAAATCCCTCTTAAAATGCATATCTTATCTACCTTTATGGAAGATCTAAACAACGAATTGAGTAATACAATTCTCCAAGAATGAAGTATTCTATGGTCCCATGTTAATCTCCTGACACAACTCTGCATACACTGGAAGGTCGATAGACATGTCACCACAAAACAACGAGTCTGTCTCGTTCTCAAAAAATTCTACGACTTCTGTATTTCCATCATTGTTAGCCGATGCAGGCTCCAAGCTTGCGGTGGCCTCCACCCCTTGTAATTTCGATCCCTCTATTTGCATATTTTCTTCATCTATGCCTGGAACATCGCTTTGATCGTATACTCTCGCACCTCGAGGAGTTGAAGGTATAACATACCACCATCGAGGTTGTCGGGGATTTGGATAGAAGATTACCTGTTCACAAACACTTACAAACCGTCTTCAAACCATTGTGACATAAACCATGTCGTATTACAATTAGCAAGCAAATGCCTGGTTGCACCTGTTCACAATGGGCCGGCAACACAAAGGTATTGCGCAAATCCATCCATTTTTTTTCGGAATCTATTTCGAGAAATCCAGATGGACCTCGTCGAACTGTTGTGCCAGCTCCTCCAAGTACCACTTTGAACCACTGCACGTCGAATATTATCATGGAGAAGCTACGGTAATCCACCGTAATAATACTTTGCAAATTCCCAAAATACTCCATCTCATCCACAACCGTGTTCGGATCCGTTGCTCGTCGCCGGCTCTCTTGCTCAAACCTTGCCATGACACCACAGTCCATTGTGGAGCACATTTTGTCAATACGCTCCACCCAAAAATGCCGTCCGCGCGACCACGCTGCACTATATATTTTGTACTGCACATTGAAACACTTAAATTAGATGTAGCAAGCAAATTTAGATACGACACATTCTAAACCCCTCATTACCTTTGGACTACATCCCCTCGAGAACTCCCACTCCTCCATTGAGACCTCTGTCCCTTCGCTGGATGCTGCGGTCAAGGCTCCATGCAACCATCGTGTTGACATAAACCGCGGCATCTCCTCCATGCCTTCGGGATATCGAATCGGTCAGTGACGCGTACTACGTCGGAATTCGGCTCGTGCTTCCTCTCGATCTTGCCTTGCAATCTGGTACTTGGCGAGCCACGTCTCCATGGAGGCATGGTGCAACATACAAAAGCGATTCACCTTCTCTTCCATTGAGGCATCCATTCTTTTTTCTACCCCATTTCCAACCACCACATCTCCAGTCAGCCTGTCATCGTCCTTCAGCGTCCATAGCATTTCATTGTCTGGTTCCACCGTTGGTAGCCATTGTGAGATATGCACTAACGCCTCTGACACCAACCAACCTTCCGCCATGCTACCTTCCGGACGAGCTCGTTGTCGCACAAAGCCTTTCAGGGTTTTCATGAAGCGCTCCAGGAAGAACATCCATCGCGTATGGACAGGTCCAGCAATCTCCACTTCTTCCACAAGATGCACAAGAAGGTGAACTTGTATCGTGAGCATGCTAGTGGGCAGGTATTTCTCAAAGAGACAGACCGTCTCAACTGCTCCCCGCCTTGCGGATTCAATAGAGAACGTCTTAATCTCTTTCTGTGAGATCCATTGCACCAAAGTCGACAGCTTGTAAATGGCCCCGCGAATTTCTGGAGTTAGGCATCCCGCGATTCGTGCCCCTATAGTGTCTCTCTTTCCTACCTCCTTTAAATCCATTCGTGCCCCTATAGTGTCTCTCTTTCCTGTGATGTGGTCCCATAGCAAGCTGCCCACATTTTTGAAAATATGCATGGGATCCAACAAGTGGTTGACCTGTAAGTGGGTCCAATATGGCAACTCGTAGAAAACTGAGAACCGCCGCATTCCATTTGGATGTGAATCCGGGTTTACCATTTTCAGCTCGTACCAGCTTGCAGCGTTCATACGTGCTGGAGGTCGTCCAAGAAAACCTTTCCTGAGTTCATGATCCTCCGGCAAGAAAGCGGCGTGTCCTTGATATACCATCTTCTTCATGGTTCGTGACCTTCGGGAGTCTAACTGTGGCCCACACAATGGACATGCATGATAACCTGAGGTAACGAGACCTGCAACACGATCCACGACCTAGTGAATACTTGATTGAATGAAACAAAATATAGATATTACCGGCGAGAACAAAGGTCTGCTCACCTGAGCACTCTCCCAATCCTGGAAAGTCATGCATCGTCCACATGAGAATGGCTCGAATGTTGGCTGACCGCTGACCATCGCACCTGCTCATATCTTGCACCGTGACCCCCTCCTCCCACAAAATCTTAAGCTCATCGACTAATGGACGAAGATACACGTCCATATTTGTTACTTTGTAGCGGCCCGGGACGAGCAAGCTAAGGATGAGATGTCCTTTCTTCGTAGAAAGCCATGGAGGAATGTTGTAGTTGACAAGCACTATAGGCCACACACTGTAAGAAGTCGAGCGCAGACCGAATGGGTTCACACCATCCATGGCGAGACCGAGCCGAAGATTCCTTGGCTCTCGCGCAAAGCCTGGGAAGGTAGAGTCAATGTGGCTCCATGCGCGCGAATCTGCTGATATTCGTTGAACTCCATTCGTGGACCTATTCTGCACATGCCACGTTGTCAAGCTTGCCATGGCAGACGTGCGAAACATGTGGTTTATGCGGGGGATGAGCGGAAAGTGTCTGAGGACTTTTTGAGGGATGGTTTGCCCTTGCAAGTCCTATCGATACCTGTGAGCACCACACTTTGGGCATGTCTCCATACTCTCGTATTCATCTCGAAACAATATGCAGTCGTTGATACATGCATGGATGTTATTGTAGTCCATGCCAAGCTTCCGTAAAACATGTCGCGCATCATCACGAGACTCAGGCATGGTGTTTGCAGGTGGCAATATATGATATTTTAATAACCTAAAAAAATCATAAAACACCTTGAAAAATCTATCCATGTTTGCAATAATACTGTTAAAAAAAAAAAACAATGAAGTCTGTGTGCAAGGTACCTGAATAACTCAGTCACACTCGTATCGCTCCAACCGTATTTTGCTTGCACACTTAAGAGTGCAAGCAATGTCTTCAACCGAGATACTCGGCACCCATCATATAATGGTATGGATGCTTCCTCTCTGATCGGGTCAGATGTCTCAACATCCATGGGAATCAATGCATCGATCATTGCCTCCATCTCAGGCTCCAAGATTGTAGGCAAGTGGGGAAGGTTGTCTGTCTCCTCTGGCATTATAGATGGGCCTTGCGAGTGGTCGATTGGCTCCTGCAATCCATCCATTGCACGTCCACGAACTCTTCTAATTGGCCGCAAAGGGTGCACTCCCCCTTGGGTCGAGACATCACCCCCCTGGATACAAAATTTACCAACAAGACCCAATCTTATTGTGTATGGTTTTCAATTAGCTTGAGAGTACAATGCATGAAAAATGCTAACTTCAAATTACCGTTTGCTGAAAGTCTGCAATCGCCTGATCAATGATCTCAGATTGAAACTCGCCAAATCGTCGTACGTGTTCTATAGACAATCGGCGTTTTCGTCTAATTGCCAACTTGCATTGAGAGCAAGGACATGGGACACGCTGATTAAGATACGACTCGCGGTCTTGAACAATAGGACCTTCTTCGTTTGCCATCTTATCTACATTACAACAAACAAGGCTTAAATGGATAGCTTTATGGAGATGTACGTCAAGTTGCAAGTTGACCATAAACCTTGCATTGTATATAGTAGTCGAGAGATTTTCCGATGTTATATCTCGGCCTTGTATCATGCTCAACGATTTGTTTGTCCCGGTAGATAATTTTTTGTTATATCTCGGCTTTGAGTATAAGTAATCCATTTTAAAATTAATGCGCGCCATCTATGAAATTTTATAACTATAGTAATAAAATTTATTTCAATCAATTCTACTCATAGTCATAAGACCCAAGAGAAATTATCATATACTCAATTTAAGGGTTTCTTTTTCTATAACAATAATTTTGGGTTCATTTTGATGAAGTACGTGGCCGTATGCAAAGCACATTGCATACCATTATCAATACGTATATTATCTTAAATTTTCTTCCCTTCCCTCTCCCTCTATTTCTCTCCCTCTCCCTCTCTTCCTCTCTTTCTCTCACCCTCACCCTCTCCCTCTCTTTCTCTTTCTATCCCTCTCTCATTTCCTTTCCCTTCCTCTCCCTCTCACTCTCTTTCTCTCCCTCTCACTCTCTTTCTCTTTCTATCCCTCTCTCATTTCCTTTCCCTTCCTCTCCCTCTCACTCTCTTTCTCTCCCTCTCACTCTCTTTCTCTTTCTATCCCTCTCTCATTTCCTTTCCCTTCCTCTCCCTCTCACTCTCTTTCTCTCCCTCTCACTCTCTTTCTCTTTCTATCCCTCTCTCATTTCCTCTCCTAAACAAGTAAAAAATAAAGTGATTCAAACATTAAACAAGCAAAAGGGAGAGGGAGGGAGAGAGAGAATGCACTCTCCCTCCTTCTCCCTCTCTTTCTCTTTCTCTCCCTCTCCTATTTCCTCCCCCTCCCTCTCCCTCTCCCTCTATTTCTCTTTCTCTTTCTTTCCCTCTCCCTCTCCCTCTCCCTCTCTCTTACTCTCTCGTTTCCTCTCCTAAACAAGCAAAGAAGAAAGTAATTTAAACATTAAACAAGCAAAAGGGAGAGAGAGAGAATGCACTCTCCCTCTCTTTCTCTCCCTCTCCCTCTCTTTCTCTCCCTCTCTCTCCCTCTCCCTCTCCTTCTCTTTCATTTCCTCTCCTAAACAAACAAAAGAGAACGATTTAAACCTTCAACAAGTAAAAGAAAGAGAGAGGGAGACTCACCAATGAGATATGGCGAGCGTGGGCGGCTTCTCTTTGCAACGAGGGCTCCTCCTCTCCTTCACGAACAACGACGGTGGCGGTGGCGGCGGCGGCGGCGGCAAGTCTCTTCCTCCTCTTCTCCCACAAAGCCTTGGCTCTCTCCCTTGCTCTCTCCCTCGCTCTCGCTCTCAAAAGGCGAAGAAAACAAAATGAAAACGGCGCTCTGGTTTCGGCCGCGCTTTTTTTCCCTGCGGCGTCGCAATTGGCGTCGCTATATGCGTCGCTATTTGCGTCGCAAATAGCGACGCCTATAGCGACGCCGACATCCGCCGTCGCTAATCGGCGTCGCTATTGCCCCATTCCCTTGTAGTGAAGGGTTCATTTTATAATTTAATAGTGTAAAGAAGGCCTATTCTACCATAGAAATCAACAAGAAAACTAATGAACTAAACTAAGAAAATAATAGGAAATAACATGAAATGCGTTAATCATGGCTATGCCATAGCACAACGTAGCCATGGAAGCTGAAATTAAGATACAACAAGCAAAGCTTGGTACTCGTCCCAAGATGGTGACGGACAAGAGATCTCCCAAAATTTGTGTAGGTGTCAAAAAGATTCCTACATTAGCACTTATTGTGCCTTTTTATAGTAAAATCTAGTATCATCATGGTTAAGGTATTTACATGGTTTATTTTGGTGAAGGTAAGTGAACTAATGTGGCTAATTTGCTTCGTTACAAACCATCCCTTCCTAAAGATGTTCTTGTCCTCAAAACTAAAGATAATGGGGTGATAGACAAGTCATTAATGAAACAAATCATGTCAATGAAGATCCATTAGCGTGTGGAAGCACTTTCCGTGAAGAAATCTCATAATGAACCTCAAACAATGAAATGACTGCTTGTTGTCCGCGAACAAGGTTGGATTCCATCACTTTTGACTCGACTATCCAAATTGAGTATTTGAGGTATAAAAATTAAGTACACAACCAAAGGCATCCATTTATACCATCAAAACCACTTTTTAATGTCGTTAAGGCATTTTAATTCATGACAATATTTTTATACAGCAAATTGTTCTTACACAAACTGTTATAATTCTCCCTACAAGAGCCGTGGAAAAGCATCCAAATATGGAGAGGGTTGCCAAGTGGACTCTTCTATAGGTAGCCCCTTCCATTTGATCAAAAATTCAGTAAGTGTTTGGTTCCTAAGAACCTTTTCACACTTTCCAATGACTTTCTCAAGTTCATATACAATAAGCCCTTCTTCATCAAGTAGTGGATGCTCTTCAATAACTTGTATATCTGGCCCAACATATTTCTTTAATTGTGATACATGAAATACATTATGTATGCAGGTAGTAAAAGGTAATTGGAGCTTATATGAAATCTTTCCAATCCTTTCCAACACCAAGTATGGGCCATAAAACCTATGAGCCTTGCACCCTCCTTTGAGGGAAGATAATGAGACTTGGGAACTTTCAAAAAGACCCAATCTCCAACATCAAATTCCATGTGCCTCCTCCTATCATTCACATAGGATTTCATGACATCTTGTGCCTTCCTTATATTCTCTTTACATTGCTTCATAAGCATCTCCATTCTCTCTATCTCATCCTTTGCTTGTGGATTTACCTCTTCATGAAACATGGCTAAGGGAATTTCAACCTTGTATCCATAAAGTGCCTTAAATGGAGCCATCCCAATATTCATATGATATGTATTGTTGTAACAAAATTCAGCAAGATGCAACCAATTATCTCGAGAGGATTGAGTGTCATGACAAAAGTGTTTCAAGTAGACTTCCACCCAATGGTTAATCCTCTCGGTTTGGCCATCAATTTGAGGGTGGTGAGTGGTACTTGGAGTGAGAGTAGTGCCCATGGAAGTAAACAAACTTTTCAAAAAATTTCCCATGAATCTAGTATCTCTATCTAACAGAATCCTCAAGGGCATTCCATGTAGCTTGAATACTCCTTCCATGAATTGGTCGGCTACTTGCTTGCCTAAAAACTATCTTTGTTGGAATAAAATGGGCTGATTTGGTAAGTCTATCCACAACAACAAAGATATTATTCCAACCATGCTTTGTGATAGGGAGGCCAAAATTGGAATCCATAGAGATATCGATCCACTTTCCTTGTGGAATTGTCAAGTGGGGCTGAAGGAGGCTGATTAGTAATAAAGAAGAATCTTTATTTTGTTGACACTCCAAACAATGAGAGACATACTCCTTCACATCTTGCTATAAGCCCTTCCAATAAAAACTCTTATGCACTTTGTTAAAGGTCTTAAAGACACCAAGATGACCAACCAAGGGTGAAGAATGCATTTCTTGAACGACTTTTGACCTAAAATTACTTTGAGGGATCAAGTAGATCTTCCCTTTATACCATAAAAGTCCATTATGCCATTTGAATTTTGGGTTCTTTTCATTTTTCCCTTGCTATAATTTCTACAATATTGTGGGAGCATGCTCCTCCATCAAATATTCTTCTTCTATCTCATTTATCTAATATTTGTATATAGTAGAGATGGTAGATACTGTCAAGAATCGTGTGGTGGAGGGGGTTGCTCAAGATGTTGCGCCGAACACACACAGAATGCACAAGGAGAAGCTCACTCAAGAGACAAGAAGAGAGATGGAGGCCAAAACGTTTTCTTGCTGATTTCTTCTTCTTCTTCCACACACTTTACAATGTACACAAAGTATAGATAAGATACAACATAAAAGGAAAGTGGCCTACTAAGTCAAACAATGCATAACCGACTACACTAGTCGACTGGCGCTATAACTATGCCAGCTGTAAATAGGTGTAACGACTTGAATATAATAAGTAATGAGTCAGTGGCCATGTGAGAGTCATAATGACCACTGATGTGCTAAGTGTAAACGTGTGGACCCATCTAACCAGGCGGTCCATCATCAATGTCCGCATGTGTTGAGCTTGTCATCTCAACACTCCCCCTCAAGCTCAACTGCATCTCTGCAACTCCAAGTAAGCTTCGAAACTTTTGAAGCTTCTCTGTACCCAATGCCTTCGTGAAGATGTCAGCTATCTGATCCTGTGTGCTGACATACACCAAGTCAATCTCACCTGCTAGTACCTTCTCTCTCACAAAGTGGTAGTGTACCTCAATATGTTTTGTCCTGACATGGAACACAGGGTTCCTAGCCAACTGTATACTGCTCATGTTGTCACAATAAATGACAACTGGACCTTTCACCTGCACATCCAAATCAGCCAATAGCTTTTGCAGCCATACTACCTCACATGCTGCAACAGCAGCACCTCTATACTCAGCCTCTATACTCGACAAAGCAACTGTAGATTGCTTTTTGCTGCTCCATGCAACTGCTGCACTACCAAGAGAGAACATGTATCCACTGGTAGATCTTCTATCAGACATACTACCAGCCCAATCTGCATCTGTGTATCCGAACACCTGTACATCTGTACCTACCTCATAGAAAAGTTTGTAATGTAATGTGGACTTCACATATCTCAATATGCGTCTGACTGCATCCAAATGTGGCTTTCTAGGTACTTGCATAAACTGACTCACAAGACCAACAGCGTAGCTCAAGTCTGGCCTTGTAATGGTCATGTAGATCAAACTCCCCACTATCCTCCTGAACATAGTAGGGTCTTCTATCTCATCCCCAACATCAGCACTCAACTTTACATTCTGCTCCAACGGAACTGAAAGTGGTTTGCATGCAGTCATACCATACTTGGACAACATATCCAAGCCATACTGTCTTTGGGACAGCCATATACCATCATCACATCTGATCACCTCAATGCCAAGGAAGTACCTTAGCTCACCTGAATCCTTCATCTCAAACTTCATCTTCAAACAGCCCTTGACTTCAGCAATCCCACTATCACTATCACCTATAATAATCAAGTCATCCACATAGATGACTATGATGACCAAACCTGCATCTCCCTTTCTCAAATAAAGTGAGTGATCAGCATCAGAAACATAAAAGCCAATATTGACAAGATACTCTTTGATCTTGTCAGACCATGCTCTAGGTGCTTGCTTGAGTCCATAGAGTGCCTTCTTCAACCTGCACACATATGTGGGATGCTCTAAATCTTCATAACCTACTGGCTGATCCATATACACTTCTTCCTGCAAATCACCATGCAAGAAGGCATTCTTTACATCCATTTGCTACAACCTCCAACCTTTGGCTGCTGCCAAAGCAATCACACATCTGACAGTTGCCATCCTAGCAACTGGACTGAAGGTTTCATCATAATCTATGCCATATGTCTGGGCATAGCCTTTTGCAACCAGCCTAGCTTTGTACCTGCTAATAGAACCATATGCATTGTGCTTAATCTTATAAACCCACTTACATCCAATAGCTTTCTTTCCCTTCGGCAATGATACTAGATCCCAAGTCTTATTGGCCTCTAATGCAGCCATTTCCTTATCCATTGCTGCATCCCAATGAGCATGACTAACAGCCTCCTCAAAACATGTGGGCTCAACATCCTCAACTAGTTTCACCATATAAGCATAATGGTGAGCTGCATAACCTTCAAAACCAAATCTTTTTACAGGGTATCTCACCCTGCTAGATCTGCGTACCATTGGATCACTCAATGGAGTATTTGCATTAACGCATGCTCTCTACACACCTGGAGTCGTCACTGAAGGAATGCCAAGCTCATCATCCAAGCTCTCTGAGCCACTGGAGTCTCCATCAAGAACTGCATCAATGCCTTCTGTCACTTTATTCTTTCCTTTGTCTTTACCTGTAGTGCTACTAGATGCATCCGAAGATGTAGAGGTACTCCTTAGTCTCCCAGACCAAGGACTACCAGATGATGTCTCTGGTCGGCTAAGAGTTCGTGATTCTTGCTTTTCAGCCTGCACATGAGTGTCATGATCATCATCATCATCCAATGCATCACCACTAGATGCATACCAACTGCTCATTTCATCAAAGATGACATCCCTGCTCACTCTGAACTTACATGTGACAGGGTTGTAACAGCGATACCCTTTCTGCTCTAAAGAGTATCCAATAAAGACACACTTTTCAGCCTTTGGATCCAATTTCTTCCGCAACTCATCTGGCACATGAACATACGCAATGCATCCAAATACTTTCAAGTGTGAAACATCAGGCTTCTTACCTATAAAACATTCTTCGAGGGTCATACCATGAACTGCAGCTGTGGGAGTTCTGTTCATAATATAAACAGCAGTATGAATAGCCTCAGACCAAAAATGCTTAGGCATATTCTTTTCAGCCATCAAGGCGCGTGCAACTTCTGCAATATGCCTGTTTTTCCTTTCTGCAACCCCATTTTTGTTGTGGGGTATACCTGCATGTGAACTGTCTCTTTATCCCATGAGACCTCAAAAAATCACTGAACTCATTTGAGAGGTACTCTCCCCCTCCATCTGACCTCAAGCACTTTACTTTCAAGCATGTTTCTCTTTCAACTGCAGCCTTGAAAATTCTAAAGTGCTCAAAAGCTTCACTCTTTTCCTTCATAAAATATACCCACAGATTTCTAGAACAATCATCAATGAATGTGACAAAGTATGAACTGCCTCCAAGAGATACATTTTGTGTAGGCCCCCAAATGTCTGTATGCACAACATCAAGGATATTTCTGCTTACATCTCTGTCATGTGAAAAGGGCTGTCTTGCCTGCTTACCAAACTGACATGCTTCGCCTACCTTATGAAATTCTGTAACTTTAAATGTAGGCAAACCTGTAACCAACCCTTTGGACTGCATTAATTTCAGCCTTTGTACATTTGCATGTCCAATGCGTTTGTGCCAAATTTCAATGTCTGCAACAACACCTTTTCCTTTGGCATACATAGCAGCATTCATAGTAGGAATTCCAGCATCTAGAGTGAACATACGTCCAACTCTACTTCCCTTTGCTACCAACCTGTACTTGTCATTGAAGTCTTCTACAAAGCAGCCCTTTGCATTAAATCTGACTTGCAGCCCTTGCTCTACCATTTGACCGACTGACACCAAGTTCTTTGTAATAGATGGCACATGTAATACATCTGAAAGACTCTTTGTCTTACCATCATGCAAGGACAAGGGAACTTTTCCAATGTGTGAAATTGGGTGGCATGAGTCATCACCCGTCTGCACATAACCTGCATTCTGCAAATCCTGCATCTCTCCAAACCATTCTACATGGCTGGTCATATGATTGGATGCACCTGAATCAACATACCAAACATCTTCATGTGTTCCCTTTCCTATAACAGCATTCAGCATATGCTGCATAACGAACAAACGTTCATTTTTGTCTTCATTCTGTCATGAAGACGATGCATAGTTTCCTTGCTGCAACTTACCACTGCGGATATAATCTCTCTTAGCATAACATTGGGTTGCAATATGACCTGTTTTGCCACAGTAGTGGCACATAATACCAGAGTTGTTAGAACCTCTGTTCTGCCATCCACCTCTTCCTCTAAAGCTCCCCCTGCCTCTAAAGTTACCATGACCTCCTGAAACCTGCATATCGCCAAAATGCTGATTCAATCTGTTTTGCTGGTTGTCACTACCACGTCTTGTACCATGGCCTCTTGAAGAGAACCTGCCACGTCCCCTTCCTGAACTAGAGTAGAAAGCTTGGACCTGTTCTCACTACTTCTTTCAGATGTCTCACTCTGCATGTTGATCTCTTCAGTGATCATAAGGGAGACCAACTCATCGAAATCTGGAAATGGCTTTCTGACATATACGGAAGTTACAAAAGACTTCCAAGCCTTTTCATTGTTAAGTCCACCCAAGGTAGACGACAGCAAATCATCATCATCGGGCATTGCATCAATCGCTGCCAACGCATCTGCAATGCTTCTTACCTTGAGTGCATACTCATTGATAGACATCTTCCCTTTCTTTAATGTATTCAACTCTTGCTTGAGTTGAATCTTTCGTGCCTTTGTATTTACAGAAAACATACTTTCAAGTATGGTTCAAGCTGCATATGAATTCTCTGCATTTCTAATGTGTCCCAGCATATTATTGTCAATTAGTACAGACAACCAATACATGACCTTTTTATCCTTTACATTCCATTCCTTCCGTGCCTTGGTCTCTTCTGCAGTTGGAGGATCACTCATCTCCGGCTCCTTTTCTTCACCTGAAACAAACTCGTAGAGGCCTTTTCCAATAAGGAAGTTCGTGACATGGAACTTCCATGAAGGGTAGTCGTTCTTGTCAAGCTTCTCAATGATGGGGC